>NW_007727167.1:332248-360976 GCF_000696425.1 Galeopterus variegatus | reverse complement strand
AGCAAGTAAAAACTTCAACCTTTGCTGATGAAAAGGATTCATTATTGTCTTCCATGTGGCTAAAGTGTAAAAATGGTTGTGCCGGTCCTGGCCTGTTTCCCTCAGATCCATTCCTCCCCTTCCCCTGCTCTATCTGGCCAAGGCCTGCAGGCTATTTCCCCAGCTCCCAGATCAGCTGTCTGCAAGCTAGCCTCAGCCAGGGGGGACGCCCTGGCAGATGACTGGAGGGTGGGGGAAGGCAGAAGCCAAACTACTCTCCATTCTCTCTACCTCAAGTGGCTTCTCTGGCAAAGCCTGCATCTCCTCTGTCTCTCTCTCCCACCAAATGGGATCCCTGGGGTTCCAGCTCCTGCCAAGGGACTCTGGCTCCTGGGCTCCAGGAACGGTTTCCTCTCTTTATTCTAGCCTAAGATGACAGTGACTTCCTGCTGTTGCTAACCCCTGGGTTTAGCTGCTAGGCTCTCCCATCACCTGTTTAACCATGTCTCTGCATTAAAGTCCCTCAGTGGTAAAAACTCAAATAGTTTAGTAAGACTAGTTAGACTCTGGCTAGACTGGTTAGACAACGACTAGTTATGTAAACAGACAAACAAATAAATAATCCTATATGAACTGTGAGCTATGCAAACAAAAATTCCATGCATGATGAAATTGGGAAGAAACTAAACAGTTTCCAGATTCTCCAATTGACGTTTTATTCTTCAGAGCAACCATATAAATTAAGAACATTTCCGGGATCTAAGATGAATAAGCTTCACATGCCTTTTCATGCATCTGCATCTCTGTTTGTGTTTCTGTCTTGATTATTCAGGGATTAAAGTATGTTGTGATGAAATAACAGTAGATCCTGAGACAGAGTTCCGTCTCAGTTCTACTATTTTCTATTGCTATGACCTTTATGTCCTTGACCTGAGAAATTGAAGTATTTTCTTTCTGCAATCTCTTCTTGTCTGAAATTCTGTGATTCTAAGTTTATGCATAAATTTCGCATATATACATGCCTCTAGACATATGATTATTCTTAGAGCTATGCACAGAGCATAGACCTTCTGTTGATTAATTCACATTTCATCAGAGAAGTATCTATAACCAATGTTCAAATTATAACCCAAAGAATTTGTTTGCCAACTTGTTTTATTATAGTATCAACTTAGAATCTGAATATGTTTTAGATCTTCAGAGCATAGACCTTCTGTTGATTAATTCACATTTCATCAGAGAAGTATCTATAACCAATGTTCAAATTATAACCCAAAGGATTTGTTTGCCAACTTGTTTTATTATAGTATCAACTTAGAATCTGAATATGTTTTAGATCTTTAAATATAGTGTGGGTTCACTGAATTAACAATCATCTGATTAGCATGTCTTAAAAAACACAAGGTTCCTTGCCCTAAGGTAGATGGCTCCAAAGATGGCTGCAACCATATCTTCCCTCCCACATGCTTTTTTTTTTAATGAAATGTTATTATATATTATTCTGTAACTTATTTTTTCAATTGAATGTATTTCAAGTGAATATCTTAAATGGATTTCCATATCATTATATGCAGATCTACTTCATTTTTTCTTTCATGGCTAAATAGTTCTCTGGAGTATAGATATACCGTTATTTAATCATTTACTAATCACTGAATACATATGTTGTTTCTACTTTCTCTGCTCGGTATGTTTGCTGTGAGGTTTTAGTAGATCATTTTTATTAGATTTAGAGAGCTTCTTTTTATTCTTAACATAAAATGTTCAAAATTCATCAAATGCTTTTTTGACATTTGTTGGAATTTACATATATTTTTAAAAATTTCTTATATAAATTTAATAATCTTTAAATTACTCAACTTGTAACATTATTTTAACACTGAATTTGATTTACCGTTCATGTGTGCACATATGTGGCTAGGGAGGGGATTACCCACATGCTCTTCTGTAATGTGATCTTGTTGTATCCCATCAAAAGATTATTTTCTCTCCCCTTGAAACTGCAGGCTCTTAGACCTGTTTTGACTTAGAGATCACAAGACAAGTGATATCATGTAACTTTTGAACCTGTGTCCTCTGAGAGCTGCAGCTTTGGCCTTTACCTCGAGGAATGCTCCTTCTTGGAACTCTGCCACCATACTATCAGGAAGGTCAAGCAATCATGCACAGAATGCCCAGCTGGAGGAAAACTGAGCCCCCTTCCAAAAGCTCTAGCTGGGTTCTCAGCCAGCAGCCAGCATCAACCGCCAACCACAAGAGTGAGGCTGTTTTGGCCCTTCCAGACATCCCAGTGTCCAGATAACCTTACATGAAGCCAAAGAACTCTCGGGTCAGCAAGCAGAAATAAAAAATTATTGTTGTTTTAAGCCACTTTGTTTTGGGGGAGGTTTGTTAGGAGGCAATTGCTCCCCATTAAACAAAGCATTTAGTGTTAGAATAGAACCTCATGCCTAAAATACTTCAAGTTAATCCTCCATCCATCTACTCCTTCATTCATGCAAATGAATATTTACTGAACATACACTATGCTAGATGCTAAAGACACAAAGAAGATCAAATGCAGACATGTCCCTGCCCTCCTGGAACTCATTATCTGGATGGAGAGACAGACATTAACAGAGAAATCTAAGTACATGTTAAATTAGAATAGTGGTGATGCTATTGAAAACTGGCACAGGGGACCCTGGGAGCCCCTAGTTGGAAAGCTGACCTCCCTTATGAGGGAGGTTAGAAAAGGAAGTGAAGACTAAACTCTTAGATCTCAAGGAAGATTAAGAGTTAACTAGGCAGAGAGGAGATCAAGAGCCCCCCACACAGCGGGTTCAGCATGTGCAAAGGGTCTGTGGCAGGAGGGAGGATGGTGTGTTCAAGCTCTATGTCCAGAGCTAAGAGATCATGGTTCAAGACGAGGCTGGAAGCAGAGAGGGGCCAGGCCATGTAAGACTTTGCAGTCCTCATAAGGGCAGACTTAACAAGGAGATGTCCACAAGCCAATCCCACTCTGATCAAATTTTCTCTTCAAAGCCCAACGGGAAGAGGACTAACTTGGAATACTCTACCACACAAACTATGTGTAGTGACATCCATGTGTATTTTAATACTCAGTGCACATGGTCATTGTGCCCACCCTCTCATTTTTTGTTACATTTCACTGTAGTGTTTACATGCACCTCTGTCTCCCTGACTGGATTATAAAATCTTTTTTTTTTTTCTTTTGGTGGATGGCCAGTACAGAGATCCCAACCCTTGACCCTGGTGTTCTAACACCACATTCTAACCAATGAGCTAACTGGCCAGCCTCTTAGATTAGAAAATCTTCATGTATAGGGACTGTGTTTCATTCATCTGTCCATTCCTCCCCAACAATATTACAGTGCTGGGCACACAGCACATACTTCATACTTAAGTGTTTCCTAAAACTGTTAAACATGAATAAATAATCTATTCATAAATAGTCTGTTAGAAGGGATCTCCTGGGAGAAAATTCAACTGCCTCACTTGGAAAGCCATTCCACCTATAGTACCACTCTTACCATAAAATATCATTCCTTTCTGATTTTAGACAATTCTTTAGTTTCATCCTCCATGAAAATCAAGAACACTCCATCATATTTCCAAAGAATGCCTTTGTGTACACTTTGAAGATCATTTCCAGGTCATCCCTAGCTTTCTCTCCTTTCAGTGGGAAAATATTTAATCTTCTCACCTTTCCTCAAAGAAACTATTTAGTTGCTTCATGGATTCATTTCAAAACCTCCGTTCCTCCTAAATTGTAGAGGCCAGCAATCCAGCAGGCCAGGAAACAAGGTCAAAGATGCCCAAGGGATTTTGTGAGCAGTCTTCAGAGTGGAGGCAGCAGAAGCAGACTTTCTCAGTCTGCTTGTTTTCAGGCCAGTTCAAATGTGTGCACGTGTAAGTGTCTGCACATACATATGTATGTATGCATGTACACACACAAACACTGAAACTTTTTTAACAGCTCAAAGAACAAAATTGTTTTATTGGGTGTGTTTGCCAACACCCTCTGTCCTTCACCACCAGCCCAGTCTTCCCCATTTGATGCGACACATCATCAATTTTTTTTAGTGAAAGCATTTCCTCCATATATTTATAAATGATAGGACAAAGAAATGAGCAACACTATTTTTATTAGTATCCCCACTACATTTTTTATGTGCGAAAGCATCACACAGACTGTGAAACTGTGAAATAACAACAAGAAATTCCATCACTTCAATCTATCAAGAATTCAAATATCAATAAATCACTGGTCATTCTACAAATAATGAAGCTCTATTAACATAAACAGCTGTTGTACTTTTTTAAAAACAATTTTTAGCATTTGGGTGAAAACTGTTTAATTTTATTCCAAAGATACTGTTAAATTCCATTTGCAAACATTTTTCATCTTATCAAAAAAATATAAATCAATTATTTTTATTGTAGCCATTATAGAAGTCTGCATAATGCCATTTAAATGAGATCATGTGGAGGATACTTACTGAGCTATAAAATGTTCACAAACTTAGGTACTATTTTTGTGCCAAAAAATAGGAAGGTTGTATACATAATACAATAACAATTAACTCCAAATTTAAATTAGATCATTTTATCAAATCAATGAATCCCAATTTCAGAAAGATTTATTAAATATATTTATTCTAAAAATCTGCACTGAGAAAAAATAAGAATCTTAGACTATTGTTTTGTTTGTGCTTGCTTGCAAGAATAAAGCATTAGTGCATGATTGTGTAAATGAACTCAAAAGTTTTAGTCAAACAGTTCATGGAATACACTGCTGTATAATTAGTATTTCCAAGAACTTGCAACAGTAAAACATTACCAAAAACAGGCACCTAAAAAATAAACATCAGCAAGGCCTCAAACAGTAGAATAACTCAGAATTTTCTTAAAAATGAACAATATCTTTTCCTCATCAAATAGATAAATAAGGTAAGCACTGCAACAGGAATAGAACGCACTCTTAGAATGATTCCAGAATCCAAAATGTATTTATTTTAATAATGCACATGCTTAGTGCTCATTGAATTAAAGAAAGGTAGTAATAATTTCCGTTTCTGCAGAAAGTGAAATTATGCATAATAAACATTATTTAAGTATGATTTATAGACCCTTTAGGAGAGGTCTGAGTCCACTTTTAAATCTAAAAGCTCATTCGTTGTTGATAATCTTTTTAAATTTACGATAATCACTAAAGAAACAAACCACAACTACCATCGTAGGTCAGAAATACATTACACAATTCTGAGTGACCCAGAGGGAAAAGAACTTCCCAAGGTCACTCCAGAAGCCCACAGCAGAACCTGGGATAAAAGCTTCTTGGTCCGAAGACCAGTCTTCCCTGGTCATCCCGGTCGCACACACCTGGGCAGCTTCCATTCCAAAGAGAGATCAAGGTGACTCACTTTTGCATGATGTCTCTAGCACTCAGCCGCTAGGGCTGGTTTCATTTACAGCACATGGACAGTACGGAAACTGAAAACCGATTTTCTGTGCCAAAGTGAAAGGCACCTGAGCATTCAGTTACTGGCGATCCTGACAGCACAAACAACTCGCACTAGAACCACGCAGAAGACAGCAGCCTAAGAACACAAACACGAAGTGCAGACCCCCCAGA
Source organism: Galeopterus variegatus (assembly GCF_000696425.1). NCBI lineage: Eukaryota > Metazoa > Chordata > Mammalia > Dermoptera > Cynocephalidae > Galeopterus > Galeopterus variegatus. Next base: position 355,359 of record NW_007727167.1, on the reverse strand, counting down.
CTCCGGGACTGAGTGCTGGTCTTCGCTTATTTCCGCTTAACCAGATCCGGCGGTCCTTGCCTAATTAAGTGAATCAAAGACGCGGTCACAGAGTGAGACCAAACTTTGTGCTCAAAGTGTCTTTCTTCTGACCAGAGCTCGGAGATCTCTCCCAAGATCTAGACCGAGAAGAGTATTCAGAATAGGACAAAATAGAAGGAACCACTAACTCTCAGCCCGAATCAAACCAGGTCCCCCGGTCCGGTTACTCAAAGTCGAGTTACGAGACTTAAAGAAGTATCCCCACGAACCGAGGATGTAACCAGAATGTAACCGAGGATGTAACCCGGTCCCCGACCTGAGCCAATAAGAAGAGGGGGGGAGCAAAATACATACAAACTCAAAAATAAGGAGATTCCCTTTGACTATAGTTACTGCACGAAAAATCCACCTTTAAAAAGTACCTCAAATCGCTAAATCAGCCCACCTCACCTTGCATGATTGAAAGAACTGCCACGATTGCTTGGCCTTACTGAGGTGCTGGTTTTATCTTATCATCCATTGGGCAGTTCCATTCCATTCCTACCCCCTTTATTTAATCCAGACTCTTTTTAACAGTTTTATAACTAATAGCCTCACCTCCAGGCCCCTTAGTGCGCATGCTCATACGTACGTACATATATGTACACACACACTTCATTCCATCTACACACTACAGGCAAAGCCATTTTCCTAAAATCTTGTTTGCCCAAGTCCAACTCCATGTTCCAACAACAAAGCCTTCCCCACATCTCTGGTCACACCACCTCGTTTCTCCAAGTTGATCTCTCTATACAAACCTTCCAGCAAGCAGGCAGGTCTACTCATTATTACCCAAGCACACCAAATACAATCTCACTGCAGCAACTCTGACTTGGAATGCCTCCTTGGAATACGCCTTCCCCCCAGTCTACACGCCTGGCTCATTACTATCCTTCCTCCAAACAGGTCAGCTCTCCTTTCCTCCACAGAAATCTTCCCTGACCACTCCAGTCCCGGATAGTTCTTATGCCCCAGAAAAACTAACATTTATTCTCTGGACACTTAGCATAGGCTGCCTTGGTTTATTAGTTCTCTTTTTGTGAAAATCTTCTAATTCCCAAAACATATTTTTAGCTTTTTTATCTTCTTTTGCCATACCTTACATATAGTAGATACTCCATAAAGTTTACGAGTAATGGCATGTCTAATAATACACAACTCCCTGCTTTAGTTACTGTAAACCCAATCCATATTTAGTCTGAGCCATTTTCATAGTTGATACTTAATCAATATATATAGAATGAATTATTATGTGGGCACTGAAATTTGAATTTTCTGGTTTTCCACTGCCCAGTCTTACTGACTAGGAGTCATCAAAACAAAATCCACAGTGGCACAACAGCCTGACAAGCTGTATACACCTGCCCCACAGCAAAATTGGTGAAAATTATTAAAACACACACACAACCATTTAAATCTCTGGAAATGGTCCTAAGAGTACACAGGAAACGAAGAAACATTTATTCAAGAAAATCTACTAAAACTCACCAACAGTGAATCTGTGGTAGTTTAACCAAGACCTGCTCCCTCCTTCCCTGCCTCCAGCTCAGAGAGGGAAACTTCACTCCATACTGCTGCAGCCAAAAACACAGGGCTCCCTTTCCCCTCACCTCCCAGTTGGAGGGCTATCTTCCTGGGAGGGACAGGATGTCAGCATTTATCATCCTGCCCCAGCTATCTGATGCTGAAGCTAAATTCTGAGCAAGTATGACAAAGAGATGGGGCTTCCTTCCTCTGCCTAGCCCCCACTCTTGGGATGAAGGCTGTACCCCGGGCACAGTGGCACTGAGAATACTGGGGCCCTGATCACCCTTGCTCCTGGCTCATGGAAAGCCAAACCAGGAAATCTGAGGCTGCTGCCCCTCACTACTAAGCACTCAGCTGCTAAAGTGCTGATGTCACTCAGAGAGAGGTACACCATTGTCTCTGTCCCCAGCACTGGAACAGAAAGAATGAAGTCGGACACTTAACCTCATACCATACACAAAAATTAACTCAAAATGGATCAAAGACCTAAATGAAAGAGGTAAAAAATATAAAACTATTAGAAGAAAACATAAGGGTAAATCTTCATGAGCTTGGATTTGTCAATGGATTCTATACATGACACCAAAAGCATAGGCAAGAAAAGAAAAAAATAAACAAATTGGATATCATCAAAATGAAAAACTTTTGTGCTTCAGAACACAAGAAAGTGAGAAGACAACACACAGAATGGGAGAAAATATTTGCAAATCATATATTTGATAATGGACTTGCATCTAGAATTCTTACAACTCAATAACCCAATTTTTAAAATGGGCAAAGGTATCTGAATAGACATTTCTCCAAAGATATACCAGTGGCCAGCAAGCACATGAAAAGATGTTCAACATCATCAGTCATCAGGGAAATGCAACTCAAAACCACAATGAGCTACTTGCTATGGTTTGAATAACCCCTTCAAAATGCATGTTGAAATTTAACTGCCATTCTAACAGTATTAAGAGGTGGAACCTTTAAGAGATGACAGGCCATGAAGGCTTCATCCTCATGTGTGGGGTTGGTGCCATTAAAAAGTGCATGTTTGACTTCCATCTTGTTCTCTCTTGGTCCTTCCACCTTCTGCCATGTGATGACACAGTAAGAAGGCCCTGCCAGATGCTGGGGCCTTGATCCTGAACTTCCCAGCCTCCAGAACAGTAAGAAAATAAATCTCTGTTCATTATAAATTCCCCAATATTCAGGTATTCTGTTACAGAAGCACAAAACAAACTGAGACAGCTGCCACTTTACACCTACTAGGATAGCTGTAATTAAAGTCAGATAATAACAAATGTTGACAAAGATGTGGAGAAACTGGAACCATAATACACCGTTGAAGGGAATGTAAAACAATGCAGCCACTTTGAAAAACAGTCTGGTAGTTATTCAAATGGTTAAATGTAGAGTTACCATATGACCCAGCAATTCCACTCCTATGTATGTACCCAAGATAAATGAAAGCATATGTCCATATGAAAACTTGTACAAGAATGCTCATAGCATTACTCATGATAGCCAAAAAGTGAAAACAACCCAAATGTCCACCAGCTGATGAATGGATAAAGAAAATGTGGTATCTCCAAACAATGGGGTATTATTCATCCATAAAAAGGAGCGAAGTACTTGAACATGCTACAACACGAATGAGCCTTAATCGGGCTAGTGGGTTAGCTCAGTTGGTTATAGCACAGTGCTAATTAACACCAAGGTAAAGGGCTCAGATCTACATACTGGCCAGCTGCCAAAAAATAAAAATAAATAATATAAATAACAAAACTATTCCACAATAAAAATTTATTTTAAAGAATTCTAAAATTTTAGAGCCAAAAGGAAATTTAGTAACCATTAGTACAAACCCCACATTTAGCAACTTAGGAAACTAGACTCAAGAGAATGAACTGCTCAAGAGCAAGTGACTGTTATTACACTCTGCTTTCTCTCCTAAAACACTGAACACTGCTGAATCACTTTCTCAGCCACAGATACTCTCTTCATAAACTTTATTCTGTCACTTAATAAATACGTTTTGTTAAGTTTGTCCTACAAAGTCTTGTCCAAACTGCTGTTTAAAAAAAAAAAAAAAAAGACATGATTTGCAGAACTCAGAGCCCAGGATCATAAGATAACAGTGTGTCTAATAATTAAAAATCAAATCATAACACATTTTATCTAGGGTTCATGCATCTAGAATATTGTTTGTATTTTTAAGCTAGGAGCATACAAAATCACAATAGTGGCATGTGTGCTTAATTGTATATTGTGGGTTTGTGTAATTAACCTCTTATATTTATGTCCAAATAACCATTGTATAAATTTTCTGAATTTTTGTCTTGGAGGATTTACTTTCTCTTGTTCTAAAGAATTTCTCCAGAACTATCTATTCCCCTTTCCAATGCTCTTGTCCAAACATTGAAAATCTGTTCAAAAGGGCACATAAGACATGGACCTTCAGCATATTAAAATTTTCACAAGTTGGATAAAATTGTTGACTTTCTTGACCCTAAAACATTTACATGCTAAAAAATCCAGTGAAAACGCTATTCTCTCAGCACAATTTTGAAGGGTACAAATGATTCAGATGTTAACGGAAATAAAATTCAAAATCTAAGTTGTAAGTATCACTGTGAAGATAAATGACATCTTTTAAGTGGTGAATTGAGATACTACCTACTAAAGTTTTTAAATCTATATTTCCTTTACAAGGCATCTTTGCTACAGTAGCAAACTCTAAAATCTCATTGGATTACACCACTACATAGCCTGTTGTTGTGGTCCAGGCTGTGGCTGTTCCCCATGTCTTCCCATTCCCAGGCCCAGACTGAAGCAGCAGCCCCAATCTGGGCTCTGAAGAGGGCAGAAGCCAGAGAGCTACAGGAAATTCATGATGCCTCTTAAGCTTCTTCTCAGATGTGGGCATCTGTTGCATCTGCTCATATTCCTTTGGCTGATACATGACAGGATCAATCCCAAAATCACAGAATGGGGACATAACACTCCAAGAGTCAAGGGCATGGGCAGATATGTACAATCCTCTTACTGGAAAAGGAAGAGTAAAAAACTGCAAACAATACAATCCTTCACATGAAGGATACCTTGCTTAAACTACAATAGTTATAAAATCTGAGCATTGTTCTCATTGTTCTCATTCTGCTATTTTGGGTGGTTGTCATAAATTATGCAATTCTTTCTATAATGTTTAAAGCAAGCAGTCTTCTAAAAGTTCAAATTAAGGTGCTAATGATGTAAATTAAATTCCAAATATTAAGCTTTTAGTTTTCCTATTTTTCTGACATTTCCACACATCAGAAATATGTGTTCCCTGTGCTTCTGCCTCTGCTGCAATCCCCGGGCTCAGAGTAGAGAAATGAGCATATCATTTTTGGAAACCATCCATGAGCATTATTTGATGAGCACTGGAGACACTAAAATATTTTTAAAACAAAGCAAAACAAAAAAGAGACTTTGGCTTTCTTGACACTAGCCCCCTCTATCACTTGATAGTTAAAATAATGCTTATTTCTTCAATTTTAAGATGTATCAGTGATTAAATAGCTTTAAGGGAATAAAACAAAATCCAACAATACATGCTCATCCACTGTAAAATGCATCCTGATTTCAGAAATGTTAAAATGAAATGATGATAAACAATGACAAGGATAAGAACAAGTCAAAGAAAGTTCATCTTTATTGAATACCAGGCACTCTGAGGTGCTATGCAACTCTGCCAAATCCATTTTCATTCTTCATTCCAAAAACATTTTGTGTGCCTAGGCTAGGCCCAGGAAATAAAGCAATGGGTAAAACACAGCTCTAAGATCTGAGGGATCTTTACGGACCTAGTGGGGGTAGTAACATTTTCAGATACAAATAGCAAAACCCTACAAACAGTAGTTTAGACAAATAAGGGGAACAAATAAGGGCTTTAATTAATTAATTAATTATACATACATGTAGGGTACAACATTGATTTTCAATAATTGTGTAGAATGTGTGGTGGTTAGATCAGTGTAGCTAGCTTATTCATCATTACAATACACAATCATTCTTTGTGTCTGTTGACCAATTCCTTATTAGCCCCCCTCCCTCTCCCTGTTTATTTTTTTCACATATGAAGAAGTCCAGAAGAAGATAGTCTACAAATATGTCAGGGAGCCAGACACCTTCCATCTTCCTGAGCCATTGTAATTTTCTTCCTCATGGTCTCAATATGGTTGTTATCTCTCCTAGCATTGCATCTGCTTTCTAAGCCAGAAATGGAAAGGAGCCAGACACCTTCCATCTTCCTGAGCCATTGTAATTTTCTTCCTCGTGGTCTCAATATGGTTGTTATCTCTCCTAGCATTGCATCTGCTTTCTAAGCCAGAAATGGAAAGAAACTTTTCTTTCAATTTCTTCTTTTGTCCTAGGAAGTCCTCCCCAGGAACTCTGACCTAAATCTCATTGGCCAAAAGACCATCATGTTACCATCCCTGGCTGTAGGGGAGTCTGGGAAAGTGAGTACTATTATCTTGTTTACTGACTTCCAGTATGGAGGAATCTAAATAAGGAGATGCCTGGAAATGCATGTTGAATGAGCCAAACTATATACGGCCTGACACAGGGAAAAATCCATAAACAGATCATTCCAACGCAACATGGCAATCACTATAACATGGTTACAAGATGCTTCAGAAGCACAGCATGGTTGGGGGACAGTGAAATTTGGGCTGACACTTGAAGAGTTAATTTATTAGACGGACAAAAGCATTCCAGGCAGAAAAAAATAACACCGCCAAACAAATGCAAAAAAAAAGCCAAAATGGCACTTGAGGAGTTTGGGGTTTGGGAGTTAAGAGTCTAGAGCACATGTGAGAGGGAGGAAAAGGTCAGAAAGGCTGCCAAGGCTGAGATCATGAAGACGCCAATATGTGATTGTAGAGTTTGGCCCTCATGCAGAATGTAAGAGAATCCCAAGCACAGACTGGATTTTTTTCTCAGCAACTTTGGTTCTTAGGGAAACCAGGCTGTGTATGTGAGCCCTAGGTTCATAGACTTCGATTCAGAACTACTCTCCTCACTACCAAAGAAGCCTCAACTAGCTGTCACCTGTTTCCTCCTCAGCAATTCCTTGAATTTAGCTCTTTTCTGTTCAGAAAACACAGTACTCTCTGAGCTCCCTTAACTCCCGTTTCCCAGATGTTTGACCCATTTTGTGTGACAGCCACGCACTCTCAAAAAGAGGCCCATCTGTTTATATCAATTTCTGGTCTCATCAGCCCACCTGTGTAAGAGAGCTAATCATACTACGTTGTACACCTTTATAGACCCATCCACTATCATAATTTTCCTTGCATTAGCGTTCTCACATCTCAATCATTTTATACCCATGTGAGCCCTTTGGGACCCCATCAATCTCACAGTAATTTGTGGGGAAGGGTGCTGGTACAGAATATTATCTCTATACCCATGTGAGCCCTTTGGGACTCCATCAATCTCACAGTAATTTGTGGGGAAGGGTGCTGGTACAGAATATTATCTGACAATCTTAATACACAAACTATTTTTGGACCCCATCAATCTCACAGTAATTTGTGGGGAAGGGTGCTGGTACAGAATATTATCTGACAATCTTAATACACAAACTATTTCCAGGTAATAGTCACATAGTACAGTGAAAACAAGCATACTTTAGCATCAGATAGAGCCTGGTTTGTAAACCCAGCTTTGCCACTTACTAGCTGTGTGAACTTGTGAAAGTTACTTTAACCTCTTACCTACTTCTCTACCTGAAAAGTAATATGAGAATTCAGTGACAATGTATATGAAAATAGTTTTAAAGTCAAAGCACAATGTCTGATGTTATGCAACTAGTTAGTGCATGGTGAAGCCACAAATACAACTCAGGATTAGAAATTCAAGTTCTTAGCATCCCCAGTATAATTATTAAATGAATTAATAAATACTAACAAATCTTTTTCATGTTTCAAAATAGAAGAGACGGGAGCAGTTTGAAGCTCTTATTCCCCTCTCCACTTCCAGGTCCTTCTCTCTCCTGATGTGCTTAAAAAAAAAAAAAAAAAAAAAAAAAAAAGATGTCCCAGTTATAACAATCAGGTCATATGTAAATATATTAATTCTAGCCTTTACTGACTAAAAATTCTGGTATGCTGGCATTAGAGAATCCTAAGAAGAGTTTATTGGACCATGGAATTGCAACAGACCAATTCAATTTCAAATTTATTTACCAGGCACACAAAAAATAATATCAGGTTGTAAACACATTTGGACAGGTCTGTCTCTGTGGCAGATACTATAGAATGGATCATTCTACATTCATTCCCAATCATCTTCTCCTTTGCCTTCTCCCTATGGAGGCTGGAAAACAAAATACTAACCTTTTGAAACACATTTGCAGCTAAAAGTAGTCCTCTGGCACAGTTCTGACCAATAACATGCAGATGAAAATCCCTGGGGAGGGTTTCCCAGAAAAGAAATATGATAAAAATTATTTTTGGCTAGGGAACTAAGTCCCATTTTCTATTTAGACAATACACTTTTCACAATACATGCCTGAAGTTGCTTGGAGGACAAATCTATGTGACAGTTAAGAATTATCTCTATATTGACACCTAACATATCTGTTCATGGACACTGCTGGGAGATAGTCTAACAAGCAGTATATGACAGAAGTGGTCAGATGAAAACAATGTTGTCACATCTTAAAACTGCAAATTATACAGCTATGGGTTTGATGTATCACAGTTGGACAACACAGGTCCTAGAACTGACCACCATGTGGGTATGTTATAGACACATCAAAAAGTAGCTGGTGAAGGGGCCGGCCCGGTGGCGCACTGGATAGTGCGCCGCTTGGGAAGCACAGCGGGGCTCCCGTCCAAGGGTTCGGATCCCACATACAGACCGGCTCCCGCTCACTGGCTGAGCGAGGCTGTCACATCTTAAAACTGCAAATTATACAGCTATGGGTTTGATGTATCACCGTTGGACAACACAGGTCCTAGAACTGACCACCATGTGGGTATGTTATAGACACGTCAAAAAGTAGCTGGTGAAAAAATAGTCTCTTCAACAAATAAATGGTATTAGGACAACTGGATATCCATATGCAAAAGAATGAAGCTGGGCCCCTACACCCCTACATGTACAAAAATTAACTAAAAAACGCATCAATAACCTAATTATAAAGCTAAAATCATAAAACTCATAGAAGAAAACAGGAGAAAATCTTCACGACATTAGATTTAGGAATGGATTCTTAGATATAACATCAAAAGCACAAGCAAATAAAATAAAATAAATAAACTGGACTTAATCAAAATTAAAAACTTTTTCATCAATAACCTAATTATAAAGCTAAAATCATAAAACTCATAGAAGAAAACAGGAGAAAATCTTCACGACATTAGATTTAGGAATGGATTCTTAGACAAAAGCACAAGCAAATAAAATAAAATAAATAAACTGGACTTAATCAAAATTAAAAACTTTTATGTATCAAACGTTAGATATCATCAAGAAAGTGAAGAGACAACCTACAGAATGGGAGAAAATATTTGCAAATCATCCATCTGGTAAAGGTTTGGTATCCACAATATATTTTTAAAAACTCTTACAAATGGGCAAAGGACTTAAATAGACATTTCTCCACAAAAGATAGACAAATGGTCAACAAACACATGAAAAGATGCTCAGTATCATTAGTCACTAGGGAAATGCAAATAAAAATCACAGTGAGGTACCACTAGGATAGCCCTGATCAAAACACGGAAAGCTAAGTGTTGGTGAGGATGTGGAGAAATCAAAACCTTCATGCTTTGCAGGTGGGAATGTAAAATAGTTCAGCTGTGAGAAAGTTTGGCAATTCCTCAAAAAGTTAAACGTAGAATTACCCTATGACCCAGCACTTCCATTGTTAGGTATATTCCCAAAAGAACTGAAAACTGGTATTCACACATGAAGGAACTTCAAAAAGTTCATGAAAAGTCTGATAAGATCACTATTCAATACATACATGTATTGGAACAACAGATTGTACCCCATAAACATGTACAATGAAAAAATAAAAACTTTAAAAGTTCATGAAGACCTGTATTATCTTTCAATTCTATTTTTCCACATACTTTCTGAAGTACCCTTGTACATGTACACACATGTTCATAATAGCATTATTTACAACAGCTAAAAGGAGGAAACAGCTCAAGTATCCATCAACAGATGAATGATAAACAAATTGTGATACATACATACACTGGAATATTATTCAGCCATAAAGAGAAATGAAGTACTGATACATGCTACAACAGAAATGAACCAAAAAAACATTATGCTAAATGAAAGAAGCCAGACACAAAAAGGTCTAGTTTTGGAACTAGAGGTAGTGATTGCACAACATTGTACATGTACTAAATGCCACTGAACTGTTCACTTTAAAATGGTTAATTTTATGTTATGTGAATTTCACCTCAATTAAAAAAAAAAAGTAGCTGGTTCCCTGGACCAAAATGTTATCAGCAGAGGTCACTCTGAAGGCACTGAACAATCTTTAGTTTCAAATGATGTAAAATAAGAACAAAACCAAATTTCCATTCTTTTTTCTGTTTTGGCAGCTGGCAGGTAGGAGGATCCAAACCTGTGATGTTGGGGTTCTAAGGCTGCACTCTAACCAACTCAGCTCATGAGCCAGCCTCCAAATCTCCATTCCTCAATAGCCTTTGTGGGGGAATATCCATCCAGTTTTTTTTTCTTCTCACTCTGTTTACCTTTGAACATTTCTCTTGTTGTCCAGTACTCGCTACTCAAAATGGGCAGAGGAATGAATAGTAAAATGCAAAAGACTTACAATTTTGTTAACTGTAAACACCACTGGCACAAAGAAATCAATTACTGAAATGCAGATGTAGTATTAAAAAATCAATAAAATAGGATTATGGGATTAACAAGAGTCTTAGTTTCATCTACCCATGCAGTTTCATCTATCCATGCAATTGCATTATAGTTTAGCAAAGATAAAAAGACTACTACCCTACTAGACATTCTTCTCAGAACTCCTGTGCCAATTTTAGGCAATCTTATAAAAGTTCTGAGTGTTTAGTACTCAGACTTCACTGTATACTTTTACCCATGTGTATTAATTTCCTAGGACTGCTGCAACAAAGTACCAGAGACTTGGTGACTTAAAACAAGAGACATTTATTCTCTCACAGTTCTGGAGACTAGAAGTCTGAAATCAAGGTGTCAGCAGGGCCATGCTCTCTCTGAAAGCTCTAGGGAAGAATCCTTTGCCTCTTCCAGCTTCTAGTGGCCCCACGTTGTCCTTGTCTTATGGCACCATAACTTCAACTTCTGCCTGCCCCCATCTTCACATGGCCCCATTCACTGTGTGTCTTGGTGTTTTCTCTTCTCATAAGGACACAAGTCACTGGATTTAGGGCCCACCCTAAATCCAGGATGATTTCACCTCAAAATCCTTAACTAAGTACATCCATAAAGACCCTATTGCCAAATACTGTTAAGGTGACATTCTGATATTCCAGCTGGGCATGAATTTTGGAGAAACCCTATTTGTTCCATTATACCATGTAAGCAACATAATTTGTCTTTTGACACAGTAAGGTTTTTAAAAAACTCTCAAGTTCAAATTTAACTTGATAAAATTAGGATAATTCTTCTGGGGAAAACTTTAAAAAATAAGCCTTTAACCTTCAAAAGAAAACAAAATCAAACAAAAAAATCAAATCTCTAAAATTGAATCCTCCATTTATTGATGAAAAGTGATGTAAGTAAACAAAAAAAAAATACCTTTGGACAGAAAAAAAGCATAATAGATCAGTGCTATATTATTTATAATTTATTACTTACAATAATTATTTCAGCTTTCTCATAATGACAATTCAATAAACCCATTCCTAGAACTTATTAGAAGCCTTGAAATTTATGGTGTTTACTAAGGAAAGCTTTAAAAAAAAAAAGTCCCTAAGCCATATATATTTTAAACATTTACAATTAATTTTTTAAAATTTGGAAGGGGGCTGGCCAGTTAGCTCAGTTGGTTGTAGCTTGGTGTTATAACACCAATGTCGAGGGTTCGAATCCCTATACCAGCCTGCCACCAAAAAAAAGTAAAATTTGGAGGCTGAAACTTTATAACCATCTTCAAAATATACAGTAAAATTTATTATGTGGTTAAGTATCAACTACTTGAAATAGTATGACAATGTATCCGCAAATAATTTCAAATCCTAAATGATATTACAATTACTTAATGTTCAGGCAGTTTTATAAACAAATTACCAAATTAGAAGACGATGTTGGTTGATTGAATATTTTTCAAACTATAAGAACATATCCCATTTCACATATTTTAACACTCGGGGTATTTTTCTATATTAGTAAAATTAAGTTTATTATAAATTTTCAGGAATTCTTCCTAATGTACCAAGATTTCATACTGAAAAACACAAGTTATTTTTTATTTTTGATATAAAACAGTAAATATGAATCCAATGTAGAAATCTGAAGGTAGACAATTCCTCTGGCAAAAAACATTTAATTATAAACAGGTCCTAAAATAAATACAATCCATAAGATTATGGAAAGGAAAGAAAAATGACAAACATGTATTTCTTATTACCAAAAAAATCTTATCAGTAATAGATTTAATATCATTTTAATACTATCAACAACCCGTAATACAAAATCTATTACATGTGGCAGAAATAAAATTAAGAAAAAATTTCTGCATGTATAAAATTTTACATATAAATGCCAATATACACTATTTATATATGTCACATGTTTTATTATCCAAAAGTACATTAGTTGAACTTAATTGGCTGATCCTGATTTAGTGGATGTGCAGAATTTATACTGGCTCAAAGACTTAGGCTGAATTAAGCTTTTATAATTCAGATCACAATCATACATGAAATACTTCCACAAATATTAAAATAACTTTATTAAATATAGTTTGGGAGAAAATGTAAGATTTCCCATATATATGCAAACATTAACTATCAAGAGCAGCTTTGGAAGTTATGTTTTTTTAAAAAATAAGATTTGTTTCCAAAAAAAAGTAAGGTGCCATTTTAGAATATTTTTTATAAGTATATAATTGAATTCATGTGGAAGAAATAGTGGATGAAAAACAGAACACTAGACATTAAAGTTTAAAACTTTCTTTTCAGTTACTTGATCTGAAATAATACAATCACAGAAATTGGACTTTCAAATACTGCTTGTTTTCCCATTTAAATGTAGATCAAGTACTATATATTTTGTTCTACGTAAAGTATCATTGAAAAAGGAACATACTGTTATCAAATTTCTGCAGATAAATGACAAAATTTCTAGAGAACTGTCTTCAGATGGATTCTTAAAAGACTGAGCGCTTTCTTTAAAAAGCAAATATAGAAATCTTGCTTCCATGCAAGTAACTTTTTTAGAACTAAACTTATATCCAATTGTTTTTCCCAGTCTAAATATCATGTATTCATAAGCATATATTTGAGGGTACTTCAAAAAGTTGGTGGAAAAACAGAATTAAAAGATAATATGAATATGGACTTTTTGAAGTACCCTCATATTTGCATTTTCTATTTTGTATTATGTAAAAAGTTGCTAGATGATGAAGTAGTGTGCAAGTTTTCAGGAGAGAAAACAATCCTTCTTGGTTTACTACCTAACTCCCACAGTACGTGGAATATTAGCACTATAAACGAATTTAATGTAGGCTTCAGAAAAACTGTCTCTATAGCCTACACTATCAATCTACTGCCTTCTATCTATTCATCGTCTGCGATCATTCCACAGTCAGAGTTACTTCTGAAAAGAAGGGCCAACAGCTTGGCTTGTTGATAGCTTACCAATGGTATATGAATCACTTCTTTAAAGAAACAACATATCAATAAAAACACACTTATTGTCCATGCTTGGTATATTCACATCAAATATTAGGAATGTCTCATGGCTTAAATTCACATATAATCCACACAGAGGAAATGCAGCATCTCTGTGCACATTGCAATGAGGAAAACAAATGGACCATATCTTCATTAGAGAATGGCCAAAGCCACTTGAAAAGGTCATTAGTGGCAATTCTAAATACCAAGGACGCTTGTAGGAAAGGAAATATTTTTCCCCAGGGAATGGAAATGTTTTGTGGGGCATTCCTTATCCCACTGTTTGGGGGACTGGCTAAATGCTTTATCAAACATCTGCCTTTACACAATCTTCACTGCTAGTAACAGAAAGCATTTTTGTTCCTTCCAAATTGCTCTTGCTTCTGTAGACAATTATATGCTAATTATTACTCAACACAACACTGAGAGCAAAACTGACAGTATTACAAATGCAACTGCAATTTAAGGAGCCAAAAGGAAATATGTTGGCAAGCTAAATGCTTACACAAAAAGATGTTTGCCTTTTAAAAGAATAGTGTGTGGGAAACTGATAAAAAAAAATGCAGAAAAAAAAACCATCTAAGGTTCTTCAGTGCTCTTCACATGATATCTTAGGAGGAAACAGTGGTTTCTTTAAAATAAAATTTTTACACTCCTATCTCATAATGTTTAGTGTCATAAGGCTACTTACTGGGTGTTCAGATTTATGAAGAGAGATTTGAAAGTATGACAAAACTAACTGGAAGCATCTTTAAGCTGCCTCTGATTAAAAGACTGATTTCAAACAAACTGGACTGAAAAAAAAAAAAACCTTTTATGGACTTGTACAGTAAGATATGTTTTTGTGCTTCATTTATTCATGGTCCTTTTGAGTTGAGAGGAAAAGTTTTAGTATCTTTAGATTAGAATCACTAGGGTTGAGTAATACCACTTATGAAGGCTTTCAAGAAAATACTTGGTTTATTTCTAAAGGAGAGGCTGCTGATGGTAATTTGTTTGCTGCTGTACAACTGAATGAGCTGGAACTGCCACAGGAAAGCCTGCCAGTTGCGGCAAACTGGAAGTAGTGTTCTGGTAAGATGACATATCCACAGACATCCCCATTTGCTGTGTGTAAGTTGCTGTACCAGTAGCTGATTGTAGGTTAGAGTTCTGATTCATATAAATAGGAGTGGAGACAGTGTCTTGTCCAGTGCTACAAACAAAATTTAAAAAAGAAAATAATATTTACTTTGCATTATCTAAGTTATGGTTAGAGATCAATCATCATGATAAAAATGCTTTTTCCATCTTCTTTCAAGTTTATGTAACTCTACTGTTCTGATTATGACTTAATCACTCCAGCTACCAGATACTGTTAATGTAATTTTTACATTTGATGAGAAGAGAGAGTACTCAGATAAAACCCAAAATATAACATTTATAAGGCCTATTCCAGTGGCTTTCTCTAAAATCTCTCACCAAAACCATTTAAAAATCGTCTGAGAAGATGCAAACTGTTCTTGATGGTGGTCTCCTTGGTCAGCTGCAATGAGAACAGAGTCCTGGCTCACGATGCACCTTCAGCCCATATTCTTCCTTCCCCTTCTGCCAGCCCAGCACAGAGAAGTCCACCTCTTCTCCTCACACACCCTTCAAGCTTTCCTTTAGTAGGGACTTTTCACTTTCAAAGGGAGAACACTGTAATATGCATAGGACCCTGAATCTACCCTCAGGATAGTCCTGAACTATAGTTTACTTATTAACACTACACAAACTAAGCTGAAAAATCACACCAAATTGCAGGACATTTGTTTGTTTCTGTAACTACTATGGTATACATTTTAGAAAATACATATACATTTTAAAATTACACCAAATACACTGCTTGCAATATAGGAGGAATAATGTCAACACTACACCAGATTTTTCTCCATAATTTCTAGTGTCACCCAGAATAACATAATTTTATATTTTAATTTAATTAAACACGAGTATGAACAGGTTTATGTAATTTTCAGGTAATATATAAAACTCATACTTGTGGAATTTAAGAGTGGGAAGAGACCTTCAAGATAATCTACACATGATTATATTGAATGAACATTGTGTGTGGTTAAGTAAAGTGAATTTAAGGTTCATATAAACATGAAAGATTTAAACATGATTCTTAGAGTAGAAGTGTTATTATAAAAAAATTAAACCATAAATTCCACAGCTCACACACACTTCCTTTTAAGGGTCAAAGTAACAGTTCTCTAATTTTCAGGAGTACATGCAGATAAATATGTCTGGGACTACTTTACAGGGTGATTATAGCACAGTGCTAAGCACACTATGGGCTAAGTGTCCATAAAGGACAATTAGCTTTATTTTGTCCCAGGGACCCAAACTATAGCCTAAGTCTAGGCAACAATTTTCAGAGTAGCAAAACTAAGGGCAGCACCATTCCACTTCATGGGATTATGAATGGGCAGTTCTGTAACTGCATCTTAATAGTAAAAGATGGAATTATTACCAGAAAGAGAAAGGTATACATACACATACATACTCATTCTGTAAATCAATGAAAAATTAATGTGTATAGTTACAAAGTTAAAACAGCTCCCCAAACTTACCTTAAATATGGCATCTGAACAGGCTGTGCTGTTACTGAGGAATTCACAGTTGGAGGAAGAGATGTCAGTGGACCAATCTGTTCTGGTCCTAGGCTATAGCTTTGCCCAACAGTTACTTGGTGGATGCTTTGACCCATATAGTTTCCACCATGTGACTGAACTGGATATGTCTATTAACCAAAAAGAAAAAGTTAACTCACTGATGTCCCAAACATCTGCCTAACAATACATTTAAAACTTTAATATCATGTGGTTGGTTGTTCTCTTATTTTGCCGGGAGTTGGGAGGAAACCAGGAGGGAGGAAGGGAAGTGGTGTAGTTTTAAGTGGTGGTTTGGAATCTATCCATGTTGCCTATTAGTAAGGTATCTTGCTACACAGCCACAGAAAACTATGCATTCCCCTTGAGGGGAAGCCCATCATCACTCCAAGTCGCCATAAGAAAAATGACCTTCTTCTTTCTTCACCCTTCTCCCAGGATGACTCATTCAACTCTCTCCCGAGAATGAAACTTAGGAGAAAATGTTAAAAGAGAAATGGTATCAGAGTGCCAGGCCTTCTCTGGCAATGTTTACTTTATTTCCTGCCTTTAGGACAAACAGGAGAAAAAGAAGAGTTGTAGGTAAAGAAAATGCACCCTCAGGAAATAGCAACACTGATCTAAGTCTCTTCAGATATTTATATGTGCCCTACCTAATTTTCAGGGTAACAGCTCCTTAGGGACAGGGCCTACTATCTGCCTACTATATACAGCATCAAAACAATCACATTTGATAAATATCACTTAGTAATGATCATTGCTCGGGTTTTAAATTAAGTTATTTTTATTTTTTATTTATTTATTTATTTTTTTTCCTTTTTGTCTTTTTTCGTGACCGGCAAGGGATCGCAACCCTCAGTGTCGCGCCCGTACCAGACCGGGACCGGCAACGGGATCGCAACCCTCGGTGTCGCGCCCGCACCTCGCTCAGCCAGTGAGCGGCCGGTCTGTATGTGGGATCCGCACCCTCAGCGGGAGCGCCGCCGCACTCCCAAGCGGCGCACTGTAGCAGTGCGCCACCGGGCCGGCCCCTAAATTAAGTTATTTTTAAAGCAAAGACTATCCACATGAAAATTTAGAATACGAGAAATGCCAAATAAACTACATTAAGTGCAATCATATTACCTAGCAGACATGTAACAACACACTGACAACAGGCTGAGACAATGGGAACGGACCTCTTCTGAAGTTTAGAGTTCCTGAGTGGCCTACACAGATACAACTAATGGTGCATTACCCCAGCTGCTTCTAGTAGAGACATATTTTTCTCAAATTAGAACTTCTGAATATTTCAAATGCTCTTATCCATGAACAATGTAGATAGAGGTTATGTGTGGAATCAAACTGATACAAAGTTAACTTTTTAAATAAATTAGTTGAGCTTACGCAAAACACAGATTTGTACATGGAATGCAACTAAACACAAAAACCTGACAGAGAAAAGAAAAATAACCCTTCACAGACACACAAAGAAGCAAACACATAGCTCTACATACAGTAGTTCAAACATTTCTACTTTGTTCCATTTTCACAGCAGCAGCAAACAACTAACTCTTTGAAAACAGAAGAAATACTAAATAAACTCCAGCTGTCTTTTGTACTCAGAAACCTTTCCTACCCTCATATGTGATTTTCAAAAAGTTAGCTACATGGCATATTTGACAAATCCATCTTGTCTGATGTGACAGTTACCATAGTAACTATTCTTTTTTTACTTAACAATTATGTTATGTCAAGTCATCTAAATTATGCACCCACATTCTACCTTTTCTTCTTGGTGTCTCCTTCCCATACTCTTTTACAAACGTTTTCATAAATTAACATGACTTTTGCTCATCCAAGCTTATTCTGACTTCAGTTGCTAAATGGCTGAAATTTGAAAAAGCCTTCAGAATGGGGATACTGATAAATATAAGAATTCACATTTCAGCTGGCAATTACAAAAAGGTGAAAAGTACTAGAAAAAGATACTGTTCATGGATGGCTTACAGAATCTGCACCTCACAGGCCTGCATTATATCTTTGTTATGCATGAATTGTGAACAACTTAAGTCATGCGTCTAAGAAAAGGAAATATAAAGCACACTGAGAACCGAAGAAGTTCATTAACTAAGCCTTTAATAATCATGTAAATGAAAGAAATCTTGACAAAAATTTTAATGAAATGTTAAATCATCTTGTTGAGCAGTAAGAACAGCATTGGTACTCCATCCAGAGGACTTCAGTTTTGCCAGGCACTCTCCTAAACCAAAGGATTTATACTCTATACTTACAAAAAAAGATTTACACTTACATAAAAGATTTATGCTTTACACTTAAAAAAACACATGAAGAACCAGAACTCTCATATATATATATATGTCTTTTTTGTTTTTTTTTTTTGTCCTTTTTGAGACCAGCCGCACCGCGCTCAGCCAGTGAGTGCTGTGAGCGCACTGGCCATCCCTATATAGGATCCGAACCCGCGGTGGGAGCGCTGCTGCGCTCCCAGCACTGCACTCTCCCGAGTGCGCCACGGGCTTGGCCCAGAAATCTCATATATTTAATGGTCTTTTCATTCATGTTAAAATTGAACTAAAATGTATTTGTGAAATATCTGCATATTTAATTTGTTCCAGAGAGCATTAATTTTTTAGCCAGTATTTCTTGAAACTATCAAGATAAATTTTATAACTTTATTCACAGACCATAAAAATTTTAATACTATGCTGTAAAAGATTTTTTTTTTAACTTAAAACATTTTTATAATTTTTAAAAATGTTCTCAGAAAACATGCTCAAGGCTGGTTGGTGAGCTCAGTTGGTTACAGGGTTAGAGCACAGACTAGTAACATCAAGGTCAAGGGTACAGTTCCCCATACTGGCCAGTCGCCAAAAAAAAAAAGAAAGAAAGAAAGAAAAAAATGCTCACCTGCATTGGAACCCCAGCTGATGTAGGTGGGTAATGTGCTGGAGGATGGAGCTTTGAATAGACTGAATATACTGGTGCTTCATTCACCAATTTGTTATATAGTTCCAGAGCTTCCAAGACTTTTACATTCAATTCAGACAATTCTGAATGCTTCCTGATATAGAAGAAAAGCATTTGAATATTCTTCTAGTTTTTAAGCACGTACTTAGCAAACGTAAAGACATTTTTTTTAATTTGGCACATTTTCTATTCATATTAAAAGTTTTTTCTATATACAATGAAAGAATACTCACAAAGGGAAACTGAAAGAAGAGTTACTAAAGTCTTGTAATAGCTAGGCTATGACTTCAAAATATTAGGGAAAAGTCTTTTCTATGCCTCATAAAATACAATCAATTCACAATTTTGATGCTAGGAAAATTTAGTTACATATGTTACAGGTTTCTATTGAAAACTCAATTATGAAAAAAGTAATTTCTCAATTAAGGTAAAAGTTCAAGCCTTAATTATAAATCTCAGCAAAAGAAAGTACTTGGGCAAGGTCCAGCGTCTCTGTGAAATACAACATGACTGAAATAAAAACACACTCATAAACACACACACACACGCACACACACATTTTCATTTGTTTATATCTGTGAAAGGATCAACTAAAAAAATTACATACTTAGTATGGTCTTGAAATTGCTGGGTTAATGGATATGGACTATTTTTAAGCTCCAGAAAAGTTTACAATAATTGTACTCCTAGCCACACCTATGGTAACAGTGACCCTTTTTCTTTTTAATCTTTTCCAGTTTGATTATCCCCTAACCATTAACGTCCCTGTATTGAAATAAAGTAGTAGATGTTTAATGCTTTCTCTAAAATATGATGAAACTACCACTATCATTTCATTATTTATCCCTGGGATTTATTTTTCATTTCTGTAAGAAAACATAAAGAATTTATGAAAAATGCCCCATTATACAAGGGTTACAATCTTCAGTGACTAGGAAAGTCTTGCTGCTACTGTACTTTTATTTTTTTACTGGCTGGTACTCTACTGCCCTTCTCTGGAAGGGGCAGAAAAAAAGTAAAGCAGTTCTTGTTCTCCTTACCACTTTGGTACAACCTAATCCCTTCTTGAACAGTAGTTCAATAAAAAGGAGCTAGAAAGGGATGATGATGGAATAGTAAAACCTTATCCCTTGTCTTCCATTCACTGTGGCTTCTCCCTATGACTTCAGATAGAAAACTCTGAGAAGAAGGCAGAACCAAGTCAAGAGCTCAGAACCCTGACAGTCAATGCTGCTGTTTCTAAAAACAACAAACAAAAAAAACAATAAAACTAGGTGGAATAACAAAATTAAAAGAGCAATAGAAACAGACATATGAGGAAGAGAAACGAGAAGAGGTGGTGTGTTGCACTGGATTTAGCTTCACAAACACTAGGGAAATTTCATTTGAAATTTTTATAAATACCACTTATCACGTAACAAGTCAATGCTTGCCTAAGACCACTGTTCCCATTTTGTTCTCTATTTACTTTATTCTGTGTTACTCATTATCCCCTCAATTCCAGCCTAAGTAAGAAAATGAAGATCAGTGTGGTGAGAGAAAGAGCCCACGATTCTAACCATACTATACTGCCATGAAAAAAATAAATTGCAACCAAAATAAAAAGCACCATCTTGCTATTAATTGAATGAGTTTGGAAAGCTGAAAAACAATTTCAACAGGTTGTATAGCTCCACAAAAACTTTCCGTGGTTTAAAAGTTCGCCAAAAACAAGTGAACCTAAGAAAACTATACATTTTATTCTTTTCATGAAAAATCTCACCTATCAATCTCTTCAAGTTTTTCATCTATCATTGGACCCATCTGTTGGCAGATATCTGTAAATACAAAAATACAAATCCAGAAACTTAATCCAGTTTTAAGGCAATTTCAATAATTTTTAACAGAGTACCAATATGCAACACCCTACATAATACGCAGAGATTCCGCTTATATTAGAAAAAGGACTAGAGAAGACCTAATTTTACTATTTAGCACCATTACTACTACATATTACTTTCATGTGACCAAAGGCAAGGTCAACATTAAAATAAAAATATCATCATGTTCTGCTTGGAACTAATAACTGAGTTTATAGACCGTGAAATCTGGCATTACCCCAAAGTCTTAAAGATATCTAGAGAACTACTATTAGCTAAGTAAAACTAACTTGAGCCATAGTATACAAAATACGTAACCATACACAGATTAGATATGAACATTTTTCTTAAGACATTTTAAAATTAAACATTTTGGGGCCGGCCCGGTGGCGCACTCGGTAGAGTGCGGCGCTTAGGAGTGCGGCGGCGCTCCCGCCAAGGGTTCGGATCCCATATAGAGACCGGTCCGCTCACTGGTTGAGCGCGGTGCAGGCGTGACACCAAGGGTTGTAATCCCGTTGCCGACACTGAGGGTTACGATCCCGTTACCGGTCACGAAAAAAGACAAAAAAAGGAGAAAAAAAAAAAAATTAAACATTTTGTGTTTCCGGTGTAAACACTGATATAATAAATAGCACAATATTCTATATTCATAACCAGATTTTCTTCTATATAAAGATTTAAGATTTATTCATTCACCACAGATTTTTCTCTCAAAGGATTAATAAAAACATTTGTTTTAACTGCTTCACATTGCTGAGAGACTAAAAGACACATCAGTATGTATCAAATGACTACATTACAAAGTTAACACTGATCATATATAATTTTGACCTTTAAAGTCATGATACAAGAGAATTAAACAGGAATAAGAATTTTTAACGTTTTGACAATTTAATATGTCATTATTTTTAATTCTGCCCTTTTCTGTACTGTGAACCTCTTCAGCCAATTTCACCAGTGAGCTTACAGAAACACAATGACTTCCTTCTTGAAAAGGATATGCAGGTTTATGACAACAGTAATAGTAATACATTTACTATTTTACCATACTAGTGTTTCCCCAACAGGGATTTCTAATCTCTGGAAGTAAAACACAAGGCAGAAGAAACTCAAGAAATTATGAATAGCTCAAATAAATAATATTAATGTAATCTCTAATATCTACTAAGTACCTTCTAATTCCAAGAGGTCTTGGGAGTCTGGTTTTGAATCTGTTGGATCTATACTCTGGAGTACCTGCAGGGCTCTATCCATCTTATCCTAAAAAATAGGACACTTTAAACACTCAAAAGAGTTTTAACTTTGGCGAATATAAAATTACTCTTTCCAAACATTCTCAAGGACAATACATTTTAAAAGTCTTGATAGTTTAACTATTAAACAAAAGAAGGACTCTACCTCATCTATATAAACAGGCTCAGGCTCTGATTTCTTAATTTCCTCCACATCATCATCAATTACATTCAATTTGTCCACAGCTGCTATGGAAACAAAGTAAACTTTAAGTTCCTTAGCATTTACTTTGGTACTTTTAGTCATTAATTTATAAGTGGCCTATGATTATCCATAAAAAATTGGAAGCCCTTTAAATAGTCACCACTTTTCATCATCAATATGTTATTACATATGTTCATTCATTTATGACACAAATATTTATTTAGCACTTACTATGTGCCAGGCATCATTCTAGGCATTTACATGATGAGTACGTACACCAATGAATAAAACAGACAAAACTCCCTGCCCTGACAGAACTAACATTCTAGTAGAACAAGTGAGCAATATTAACAGGAGCTATCATTATAGGCATTTTCCTGAAAAATGAATGTTACCACTGAGGTAAATATATGATAGTAGATTATTAGCTATTTTGCTAATTTCATAGTTATATCAGAATTCCTTCTATACTCTCCCCTTCTATTAAATAAATAAGTAAATGGAAAGAAAGACAGAAAACAACAATCATGATAATACACTGAACTTTCAAAAAAAGAGAACTGTGGTTATTAGAGGTGGGAAGTGAGGGAGGGGCTAGCAAGAAATTGGTTAAGGGTCACGAAGCCTGATTACTCTTTATAAACAGGAGTATACTAATCACCCAGATTTGATCACCACATATTGTACACAGGTATTGATATTCAAATCTGTACCCCACAAATATG
>NW_007727167.1:328412-331682 GCF_000696425.1 Galeopterus variegatus | reverse complement strand
AAAGATAAAAAAAAAAAAATTAGAGCTGAGTTTAATTTTGATTGTAGTTAAAACAGCACAAAACAGACGTCTTTCTTAAAGAGAAGGTTGAAAAATAATTAACAGCTGGCTTGTTAGTTCAGTTGGTTAAAGCATGCTGCTGCTAACACCAAGGTCCAGGGTTCAATCCCTGTACTAGCCAGCAAAAAAAATTCACAAATATACATACCTTGACTCAGAAAACTATTTAAATGTTTCAGGAGAGTACTGCTGGAATGTATTACATTTTAATAAACTTTGGTAAAAATACAATTACAATAAAAGCCTATGTAACCAAAGGATTTTTAAGTCCCAACAGTTAGCCATTTATTTCAAATATTTAGCTAACTTTCAATTATGTCCTAAGGAACAAAGCTCAGCATAACACAGGGATAAACCGAAAACCCAGGATACTTTTTATCTTTAAAACTGCAGCTCAGGGCCAGCCCCGTGGTGCACTCGGGAGAGTGCAGCGTTGGGAGCTCAGCGTTTGGATCCTGTATAGGACTGGCCGGTGCGCTCACTGGCTGAGCACGGTGCGGGCAACACCAAGCCAAGGGTTGCAATCCCCTTANATATAGGACTGGCCGGTGCGCTCACTGGCTGAGCACAGTGCGGGCAACACCAAGCCAAGGGTTGCAATCCCCTTACCGGTCACGAAAAAGACAAAAAACAAAAACAAAAACAAAACCTGCAGCTCAATCTCTCCAGCCTCTGCCAAAGGGATATATAGGATCCCCTGTGCAGGGTCTATAAGGTTCTTAAAAAAGGTATCCCCTCTAATATTCCCATCTACTTAGAGAGTCAGACTAGAGGAATAAAAAGTATAAATAGTGGCAAAGTTCCTCAGTATTCAAATGAGTAAGTATCTACCTCTCACAACTTAATTTTTCTGAATGCAGCACTCTACACATACAAAGATAATGTTACACATGATGCACAGAGCTTTCATTTTAAGTTCTTTCTCTAGAACTGGGAAGGATTAGCACTGATATATCCCTCAGGGAGTCAATATAATACATACTAAGGTCAGACTGGCTCTATCACTTATTAGACACATAATCCCTCAGCCTATTTCCTTGTCTGTAAAACAGGATAACAAAAGTACTTATCTCACAGAATTTTGAGAATTAAATGTTATAGTGCAAAGCACTTTGCACAATGCCTGACAAATAATGAGTACTCAAAAACCTTGTTTATTTCTGATTATTTTCAACAGTATTATCAATGAGTTGTTCTTTTATATTCAGGTCCCCTCACCTCCTCCCTGAATAATATATGGAATGCTTTCTCAACATGGTTGACAGTGGCTGAGGGGAACTGTTTGTGGCAAATACAAACTGCCTCTTACACAATATAATTAATTAGGTTGATTTAAATATTTACATAGTCACAGAAGACTTCATGCCTGATATTTAAGTATATACGTTAACTCTCCAAGGACATAAAATATAAGGAAATCATTCTTAGGAATGACATGGGATAAATTAACCCCTTAATTTTCAAAAGTAGGTTAAATTGTAATTCCTATAAATAAATGATTTAAAATAAAAGTTAAATGCTAAGCTACTTTACATCAACACTGAATCATAAAATTCAAGTGAAAAAAACTTCAACAGATTTAACCTTCTTTAAGATTTAACTTACCTGGCTCAGTCTCTATGTTTAAATTAGTTGTTACAAAATTAGATGGGAAGAGTCCTACTCCTCTGTGATTTTCTCCTTTCCACCAATTGGCATCACTGAAAATAGAGTACACAAATGTCATCTGTTCCTCTACATTTTAGTATCTTAGTGTCAAGAGGAATTAAAATTAAAAAAAAAATTTACCTTATGTTGAAAAAATGAGTTTACATCCAGCTATATTTAAGTCATTTTTCTTAAATTTAATAAAATGTATTGAAAAGTACAAATAAAACAAACATCTATATCCTCATCCCTAAATTTAGAACCAATTAGCAACTGGACAATTTCATTCTGGGCTTTTAAAAAATAAAACATAGATAACACTGAAGTCCCTTTTATTAATGACCCCAAGTCCCAACCCCACATCCATCCTACCACACGACCACTATAAAGCTGGTATGTAGCCTTCCTGCCAGTCTGTTTTTTATTATTTTGCATGTATCTATGGCCAACTCTATAGAAATCGGTAAAATATAGACATAGATGTTAATCCTCATAGATCATTTTAATTTTACATATTAATACTTTTGGATTTTGTTTATCCTTTTAAACTAAAGTTCCATTAAATAAATATGCCATATTTTATTTACCCATTCCTGTACAGATGAACATTTAGATTATTTCCATTCTTTCACCATTATAAAGACTGAGGTAATGATCATCCTAGATTCGAGGGCACACAGAAACAATTTCTTCAGGCTTATTCACAGATGTGAACACGCAGAATATAAGCATCTTCATTTTACTAGATATCACCAAATGTTCCCTAGAGTGGCTGTGGAAATTCACCTTCCTCCTTCCCCTAGTAGCATACGAAAATGTCATTTTCCCCTATACATGATAACTGTCCAAGCCAACATTTGACCTCAGACAAGAGAGGTCATATTTCATTGTACTCGTCTGCATTTCCCTAGCATCCACTTGTGTTTGCTGGCTATTCTGACTGCCTCTTCTGTAAACTGCTTTCATTTCTTTTGTCCATTTTTCCTTTTTCAGTGGGTCATTTGTCTTTTTTCATGGATCTGTAGGAGTCCTTTATATATTCTGGATATCAACCGTTTGTCTGAATTATTCAAAACCTTCTTCCGGACTGTCTCATGTCTTTTAGCACATGTTTATGGTTTCCTTTATTCTTCAGTGGTTTTTATCCCCCCATGTTATCAAATTTAGCAATCTCTTCTTTTATGATTTACACTTTTACCTCTCTTTCCTCTTGAATTCCTAAATCTATTCTCCTATATATTTGTCTCACAGTTTTAGGTTTTCTTATAAATCCTTCTCCCATGTTTAGGTCTTTAACTCATCTGGAATGAAATTTTACATACTATGCAAAGCTGAATCAAAATTTATTTGTCCTATATAAATAAAATTCAACCCAGTAAAATTTATTGAATAGTCCATCATTTTTTTCTACTAATTTATTTATTTATTTATTTTTTTGTCTTTTTTCGTGTCCGGCAACGAATTGCAACCCTCAGTGTTGCGCCCGTACCGGACCGGGACCGGCAACGGGATCGCATCCCTCGGTGTTGCACCCGCACCTCGCTCAGCCAGTGAGCGGGAACC
>NW_007727167.1:315923-327412 GCF_000696425.1 Galeopterus variegatus | reverse complement strand
TCGCCCGCACCACGCTCAACCAGTGAGCGGACCAGTCTCTATATGGGATCCGAACCCCCGGCAGGAGCGCCGCCACGCTCCCAAGCGCCGCACTCTACCAAATGCGCCACCGGGCTGGCCCAGAAAATAAGTTTATGCTATCTAGTTTTAGGTTTCAAAATAATAAAAACTCGGGCTGACCCCGTGGCGCACTCAGGAGAGTGCGGCACTGGGAGCGCAGCGATGCTCCCGCCGCAGGTTTGGATCCTATATAGGAATGGCCGGTGCGCAACCAGTAAGGGTTGCGATCCCCTTACCAGTCACGAAAAAAGACAAAATAATAATAATAATAATAAAAACTTGAGCCTTTCCTTTAAGCTACTGCCTTCTTAACAAAAACAACTCATCATGCTGACTCTCGCAATGACAACAGCTGAAGGTAAGTAATGTCCTTCACAGATATAATAATCATGAGAGAAAACTCTTATTTCTACCACAAACATACAAATAGTAAACCCCAAAACCCTGGTAATTTTGTGGGGGTCTTTTCCTTAAAATACTTGCTTTAATTTTTAATTTGGGGAGCCAACTGTTCTAAAGCCTGGACTCCCTTGCAAACCTTCCTTGCAAGTAAAGTTCCTTTTCTTTTCTAAATGCTTTCACTTCCTTCAACAAGGCCTTCCATGCAGAGAGAACCAAATATACAATGCTACAGAGGTCTAATCAGAACATTACATTTTTGGGGCCGGCCTGTGGCTCACTCGGGAGAATGTGGGGCTGATAACACCAAGGCCACAGGTTCGGATCCTATATAGGGATGACCGGTTAGCTCACTGGCTGAGCGTGGTGCTGACAACACCAAGCCAAGGGTGGAGATCCCCTTACCGGTCATCCTAAAAAAAAAAAAAAAAAGAACATTACATTTTTGGAACTGCAAGAACTCCACTTGATTATTTGAAATAGTACATAGAGAACAGACAAGGAATAGCGAGGTAAACCTAAAAATGTACAACATGAAAGGCTTTTTTGGTATACTCTGTTAATAAGAAATGTGTGCCTTTTCTAATAGCTCAGTGTTTCTTAAACTGAGATCCAATTTTCAAGGAACTTCAAGTTCTATATGTGAAAATTTTAATTCTGTGTTTTCAGTTCCACAACAGTATAAATACAATAGAGTCATTTTCTGGATCATCTGGATGACTTCCTATTAATATAAGATTGCCATTTAACTTTAGCACTTGTATTAGTCAGGGTTCTCCAGAAAGACAGAATCAACAGGATATGTTATAATTATATGAGAGGGATTTATTAGGGGAATTAGCTCATGTGGCTATGAAGAAAAGTCCCACGATAGGCCGTCTATAAACCAGATGCTGGTAGCGTGGTTCAGTCCAAGTCCAAAGGCCTCAAAACCAGGGAAGCTGATGGTGTCCTTAGTGTAAGTTCTGGAACCCAAAAGCTGGAGTCTCAAGCTCTGATGTCTACAGACAGGAGAGAAGAGTGTATCCCAGCTCCAGCGGATCGAGAGAGAGCTTCACCTCTTTCCTCCATCTTTTGTAATCTATAGACCCCCAGCAGATTGGATGGTTCCCACCCACACTGAGGGTGGGTCTTTCACCCTCAGGCCACTCAGACTCTCATACTAATCTCTGCTGGAAACACCTTCACGGACTCGGCTGAAAAGATTGCTTTACCAGGTTTCTCATTATTCCTTCCTCTAACCAAGCTGACATATAGAATTAACCTTCACAGCACCCAAGTTTGCATTTGTGTTTAAAATATTGCCAATGATTACTAATCACCTGGAATGATAACATTTGATCCATACCCTATTGGTAAGCACATCCATAGCAACTACAAGATTGGGGTGTCCTATCATCAAAATGACAGCAACTGACCTACATATTCCATCATATTCATGTTGAATTCTCTTAGTAGTTAAAAGGAAACAGTTTTTTTTTTGCAGTGATAAGTCTCAACTGAAAGTTGTTTTTTATAAGTCTAAGTTATTTAAAATGTATGCTTTAAATGGACATCAGTGAAAAAAGACCTGGTGTAACACGGTAATGTAACCCTTTACTTGCTGTAGGACAGTAGACTATAATAGGCATATAATGCTACATGAATGTCAAATAACATCAAGGGATACTATATGAAGGATTCACAGTGGTTACAACAGAAAAAGTAAAAGGTGAATCGATTATCACACAGCACAAGATAGTACACACCAGCTGAAGTACCTGCCACTAATCAGTACTATATTTACCTTGTGAGCAGCAATTCATATTAGAAAATTGTATTATATAAAAGTAATACTCTAAATTTTAATCTTAGAGCAAAAACTACTCATTTTGTAGTTTGTTTCTATTTATTTTATAAATGTCTAATTTTACTGTTGTATAAGAATATCAAAAGTGTAAACCTAAGGTCTTTTGTGACTATTCTCACTAAAAGACACTCAGAAGCTTGATATTTCAGACTGTTGGTGTTCAGAGTCCATGCTACCTCTTCTACCTTTATTTCCATTTAGCCTCCCTTCAGGGATCATGTGCTCCACTACTTTCCAGACACTTGCACCAAATGTGAATCTGCTCTCTTCTGGCCCTCAACAGTACCTCTTTTATGGCATTCACCACATTCTGCCTTCCATATAATTGTCTGTATAGTAATTTTCATTCCCTTACTCTGCTTTGGGTTTTATGAAGACAGAACTGTGTCCTCATTCTTTTTTTATTATAAACAGAGCTTATTATATAACATTTCCTCAATAAAATTTATTGCAGCAAAGTGTAACCATTATGTATCGACTCATTTTAAAATATACTAACATATCCTTACTAAGTTATTTACAATGGACACCAAATACATGTGCAATCTCTGTTCATAGCAACAAGCTGTTAGGTTTCACTCGTGCTAATTTTTTTTTTTTTGGTGCCTGCATGGTGGGGGGATCCAAACTCTTGACCTTGGTGTTACAACGCCATGCCCTAACCAAGTGAGCTAACTGGACAGCCCTTTCTTGCTAAATTTCATCAACTTCTTTTAATACTAAAAGTAAAGAACAGAATTAGGCTCAATATAGATCAATCTATTTTTTACTACAACTTTAAGTTATAGAGAAATTATGAGCAGAATACAGTAGTAGATTAAGAACTAGAGAGGAGCCAAGCATAGCTTTTGATTGCTTTAATCAAGATAATATAGCTATATTCCTTCCCAGTGTTTTTCTGCCAGTAATTTTGGTATACACAACTCCCAAGGTACCGGCCAGTACAGCAAAAGACAAAAAAAAAATATTATTATTTAATACATCTTTCATCCAAGATATAAATACTTTACTACCAAATTTAACAAAAGACTAAGAAACTCACATTATCTAGTCTAACCAACCTTTATTTTATACCAAAAAAAAATAAATAAATAAGGAATGAAAAGGTTCTATAATAATTTAAATACACCAAACGTCATAGAGCTGAATATTCAGGATTCTAAATTAAGGACACTGTACTTAAAAACATTGGAATATTCCGTAAATAAAGATTTAAAACATACCTGTCATCCAAAACAATAACAATTTCACCATGTTTAAAGGTGAGTTCATTGTCCTCAACAGCTTCAAAATCATATAAAGCTCTCACTTTCCGTGCAACCTTATTATTTAATTGAGTTTCTGCAGATGGATATAAGGATTTTGTTTCTGTGTGTTGCTGTTTCTGCTCTTGCAACGATAATTCAATAGCTAGTTTGAAAAATTAAGATGCAAAAAAACCAAGACAGCCACAATTAATTTTAATTTTTAAAAAAGTTTAAAAATAAATATTAGATGATGATGTAGTATTTAATAAGAATAAAAAAAGTAAATATTTTATTCCTCCAATTAAATGCTAAACAGTTAACTTTGGGGGTGGGGGTGCAGGGAACCATGACATTTTTTAAAATAAAGTTTTTGCTCATTCCTTATTATCACAGTCTGTCATATACTGCAGCTATTATTTTTACAGCAAACAGATTGTGACATTATAATATGGGTAGCTTTCCATATAGGACAAGCCATGAACAGATTTCTGTGCCTGACTCATAACACTGGCATTAAAGAAAAGGTGAAAAGTAATCTCTCCAAAGGTAGGACATTAAATATAGAATATTGAAAAGGATAATGAATTAAGTTCATCTTATATCATGTCATTTGTTTTTCTTCCTTTTTGGACCATACTTCTTTTTAGATTTGAGGTAGAACTATAAAAGGTATACCCGGTTTTATTATAATTTTTACTTCAATAAATGTTCTGGCAAGGATATTTTTAAAGCTACACTAAAGTACATGTACTTGATCGTTTACCTTTAGCTATGTCTTCATCTTCTTTGTTTTTGTTTGATGACATACCATTCTTGGCAGCAGATGAGACAGTCTGTAAATGCATGAGTAAAATGAACACAACTATCCTTTCAAACAAAACATATGCTCTATAATTACTTGCAGATGCTAATTAACAAAAAATACTGATATAACTGAGTTTCCTTTAAAAGTAAAGTTTTTTATGATAATTTTAAGTAGTTGTTTTCAAATACTAAAATAAAACACCAGAATTTTCAATAAAACACTATAAACTCACAAAGGGCACAAACTGGCTTACATTTTGCATAAATCTAAGTCTCTGACACAGAACTTGACATACAGAAAGTATTTAAATATATATAGAATGAATAAATACGGCTGTTTCCTGATTGCACTTCCTGATCTCAACTGTCCAAGGTCTCTTACTCCATTAGAGGTGTTGTACTGCTACAGGCCAGCCACACAAGAAGTGCCAGGAAGAAGTCATGATAATTACTGAAGAGGAGAGGAGGGAGGACAGAGACAACAGGTGCAGTTCTAGGAATACCTTGAAAGACTTCTTTTATATTCATTGTGGTTGGAGAGCGGTGGTTTTTAACGCACAGCAGAGGATTAAGGAAGGTCATGCTTAAATTTTATGGTGTGTTAGATGGAAGGGTCCAGGACTCTGAACCATCAACTAGTTCTTTAACACAGAGTTTTGAGAACAATATGCAGAAAGGACAGAACAGGAAAATGTTTGCTTTTTATTACTTGTAAGACTTTTTGTCTCAAAACTCTACCTTGTATCCTTACGCCTGACAGCTATAAATATTCATTCTGTCTCTTTCATCTATAGTCTAATATAAAAGAAAATACAGTACCCCCTTTAGTCTCTTTCCCTAGCCTACATACTAATACTAATCTGAGGGTAAAAGGCACTGAGAACAAAACCTAAGATACAGTACTCTTCTCCCACAGACCTAAAAAAGCAGCCCATTCTGAATCATTATTCCTGTCTCTACCCCATCCTACTAAAGCTATTCTGTATCTCCGAAAATTTCTAGTCTTACTGTTCTACCCATCTTATACATAAACCATTCACTCCAAGCATGTTCATTCTTCAACAAACAAGCCTTGAAGTTTCTAAATTCCATGAATTTGTTCAAGTCATTCCTCCCCTGATGTGACCTCTTCACTCCACTCTAATAAAATACATTCGAGTCTCAAAATTCTACCTCTTTACCTTCTTCATCACCTCACCACCCCAATCTGTAGTTACCTCTCTCCCCTGGGTACTAAGATAAATACCATCTAGTCTCTGTACCCTTCATCACATATTTGTCACTTATATCTAAATTAGTTATTTTTCACATGTATATGGCTACCTTTCATATTTACTATAAATTTCTTGAACGTAAGGATTACCTCATACATCTATGCCTTTTGCATGATTCCAGACCTAGAGTAGCATTAAATACTTTATTTATGTCTGATTCATTTCTCAAAATTCTGATATGCAGAAGAAATACAGTTAACAATTAGAATGTCTACGAAATGTAAGGCACTATGCTGGATAGGCACTTGGGGAGCAGAGGTTGGAAATGACAATCAAGACATACCTTGCCCAGCTTTTACACATGATACAGACCTTCAAATTGTATAGGGTCAATCATTTAGGGTCTGAATCAAACTCTCACCTGAGAACCTTCTGGAGGAAAAGTAATTCCTTCTTCTTTCATAGATTTA
Source organism: Galeopterus variegatus (assembly GCF_000696425.1). NCBI lineage: Eukaryota > Metazoa > Chordata > Mammalia > Dermoptera > Cynocephalidae > Galeopterus > Galeopterus variegatus. The sequence continues at coordinate 321,369 of NW_007727167.1, read as the reverse complement.
ATAGTTGCAGATATTAGACTAAACTGAGGGTCCTTTTGAAATTCTTCTGACCACTCTACCATTAAAGACTTCAGTTTTTCACACACTTTAGGATGAGCCTTTTAAAGAAAAGGCAAAGGAAAAAAACCAAAAACCGTGGTTAGAATAAGTGCTTAAATCATTGAACTAACAAAGAGAATTACCACCAAAATTCTCTGTGTGTGAACATCAACAAAAGTCCAGCACTCCCTTACCTAGATGAGCAATTGATAGATGCCTAGTTACATCTTAAGATATAGTTGCTTCACGTAGTCACTCTTTTTGAACATCAACTTTTAAGTCTTACTATAATGACAACGAATCTTTTATAATTCAGAGGTTATTTCTTCTATGTTTTCTTAATATTCTCAATATTAGATTAAGATTTTTTAAAACGACTTGACTAAAATTCTGGGGGTTTTGCCACTAATAGCATGAGAATGGTGCTTCAGAGTTTCTGTCTCAAAGAAATCAGTAACAAGCCTATAACAAAGATTCCCTCCACTCTGTTCTAAAATAAAAGCCTCCTCTGCTCACCATCTCTAATGAGAGTTAGTACAGAATGGTGGTTAGAGTTTGCAGTTTGGAGTCACAGAAACCTGGATGTGAATCTTGGCTATGCCACTTACTAGCTGCATGACCTCGGAGAAGTAATAGGAATGATAAGAGAACCTAATTTCTAGGGCTGGTTAAGAGTATTAAGCATACAGTATATTTAAAATGCTAAAGCAGTGACTACTTACTAGCTCTTGATAAAGATTAGCTGATATCAACAGTATATCTACTTTGGGAAGAAAAACAGTTTTTGGTGCTACAAATAAAAAAATCAAATTTTAGAACAGGAAGTTTATTTCATTTCAATTTACCTAAAATTTATTTATCTTAATTATTTCATTTATTATACAGCTTTATTAATACTACATATAATTAAAATGATACTCAGTATATGTATTTTTTAATGATTTAAATTTCTACTCTCTTTAAAATTTACCTTATTTTTTATCACAGCACGTACTTCTGTTGCAAAATCACGGGAACATACTTCTAAATGAAATATCTTTCCACAGTTTGCCACACAAGCCCCAAGAAGCTATTAATTAAAATAAAAATTAATATACAAATGTTGAAATAGTAACTTACTTAACTTACTGAAATAAATACACATTTAAAATTTGCTTAAATAATAACTTGACTTTTACTCACAGTTAATGCCTGCAGAGCAACGTGAGGTACCTTATGATTTACCCTTTTCATTATGGCTTTTAAACAATCTTTTGCTCTAAGAAAAAAATGGAGAAAGTATTTATTGAGAATTCCAATTCAAATATTAAAAATATAAGGTATTCCCTTATCAAATAACTTTAAATTTAAAAATAAAATCCTGGAAACTTCACTTTGTTAAAGGAGTAAATCTATAACAGCTGCAATCTTTTGTTCATAGACTTGTAGAACATTAAGGAAAAAAAAAAGCTTGTTGCAAATGTTGCACATTATTAAATCAAGAGATGAATCATTTCACAAAAGGTCAGTCAACACAAAAGAACTGTATCGTATAAACTATCTTTTCATTTTTTTCAAGGCAGAACTTTCAGACAGCAAATTCTTAACTTGAAAAAAACTAGCAAGATATATAGTCATGAAAGGTTCAAGAATAAACATGTGAATGTATTATAAAAAGCTGTTAATAATGTTAAACAAATGCTTCCATCACTCTCCTAAACTTCTCAAGTATAATCAGTTCAGCTTAATTGCCGTATCCCCCACAAAAGAACCCTTCATTATATTCATTTTTTTTCATTATTATGTTACCTATTATATTTACCTGTTTGTTATTGAAAGGTTTTCTCATTATATTACCTATTATATTACTATGTTTCTCTACTTCATTATTAAAAGCCTTCCATACATGTCTAAGTTACAGGGCAATTCTCTAAATAATTAATCTATTTATTGTTTATATGTGTTACTATTGTGTCAAGATGTTAATTATGTATGTTAATATAGCTCAGGTTTTCAGTTGAACTCTTTTCCATTTGTTCTTTCATGATAGTCAATCCTATAAATCCAGCCTCCAGGCTCTTTTTATTTTTATCACCCAAAAGTACATAGTAAAATCCCATTTTCCTCTTAAAGTTACATCACAAAAGAGACACAGGTTATCAAGTTTCTGGATGTTCATTAAAACATGATTGGGCATCTTACCCATTAGGAGTGCTTCCAACTTTGTCACATATGTCCATAATAAGACTCCAATCTTCTGTAGTGTTGTACTCATTCGTGGCTTTTTCTATAAGATATATTAGCATATACAAAACTTATAACATGTCTTACACAACACTAAAATACCAATTAAGGCATAACAGTTAAGAACCCTATCTTCTCTTGCCAAAGGTAAGAGAACTATGGAAGAACTTCAGAAGATAGATTATGTCTACTAATTTCAATTTAAAATTGTATAATTAAATGAACTAAATGTTCTGAGGCATACCAGTAAAATACCTTCTAAATAATCAGATAAATTACAAATTATCAGTAATCCCAAATTCTAATTTAGAAGAAAGCTTTAAAAATGTATCATCTTATAAGGAAATATGCTCTAAACTGTCCACTGAAGCACTTTTTCAATAGCAAAAAGGAAAACTGATTAATGTAGTAAATTTATACAATGAAATATGGCAACGAGGTATATAAAATTAAATGTACAAAAATGTATGAATCTCAAAATATAATGATTTGTTTGGGCTTATAATGCTGAGTCAAACCTAATAGCAGAAGAATTTATAAAATTTACATGAGTTGTTTTTAACAACTTTACTGAGACATAATTCACATACCAATACAATTCACACACTTAAAAGTGTACAAGCACTGGTCTCATAAAGTGCATAATTCAATATTTTTAGTATATTCACCAAGCTGTGCAACTACCACCACTATTTAACTTTAGAACATTTCATCACCCCCCCAAAAAAATCTACACCCATACTGCCCTTTCTCCCCCCATATTCCCAGCCCTAGATAACCACTTATCTACCTTCTGTCTTTATAAATTTGCCTATTCTGGACTTTTCATATAAATAGTTATACAATATATGTTCTTTTGTGACTGGCTTCTGGTTACTCAGCCTAATGTTTCCAAGGTTTATCCATGTTGTACTATGTATCAGTATTTCATTTCTTTTTATTGCTAAATAATATTCCATTAAAGCTATACTATATTATATTTATCCATTCACCAGTTTATGAACATCTGGGGGTTTAACTTTTTGGCTAATATAAATAATGTACAGCTGCTATGAACATTCACGTGCAAGTTTTCATGTAGACATACGTTTTCGTTTCTCTTTAGTATATACCTAGAAGTAGAATTGCTGGGTCATATTAAACTCTAATGTTTAATTTTTTTAGGAACTGACAGTTTTCTAAAGCAGCTACACTATTTTACATTCCCACCAGCAATATATAGATATTTCACCTAAAGTTTTATAACATTAAAAAATATACTATATTCATTAGGGATACAAACATAGTAAAAACAGTAACATGTGTGAGAATGATAAATATCAAACTGGAGGTATGGGGGGTCAAAACCAGTACACAGGGGCTTAATTGTATTTATAAAGCTTTGTTTATTAAATTGTACAGTGTGTATCCAGAAGTTCTTTATTTTATTCTCAATATCTTTTTTGTGATCTGAAATATTTTATAATCTAAGTAAAAACTGAAAAGTAAATTGTTAAAAAGCATGACCAGAATATAATGACTGAGTTATGTAGCATTTTCACTGTTAATTTTTTATAAATTTTCAATATAAAGGGATACATACAAATTTTTTTCTGCTAAGGGTGGAGAGCAAAAAAACTACCACTTTAAAAACATGTCTTTTCCCCTTTTCATCAATATATCCTATAATTTCAAATATAGCAGCCTTCTCTTATCCATGGGGATACATTCCAAGACTCCCAGTGGATGCCTGAAACCGAGGATAGTACTGAACCCTATACATAGTATGTTTTATCCTATACATACACACCAATGATAAAGTTTATTTTATAAATCAGGTACAGTAAGAGATTAACAACAATAAATATTAATACAATAAAACGATTATAACAATATGCTGTAATAAAAGTTATGTGAATGTGGTCTTTTTTTCTCTCTCTTTCAATCTGATAACTGAGACAGCTCCTAAATGACTAGCAGGCGGGTAGCATATATAGCGTGGATATGCTGGACAAAGGAATGATTCATGTTCTAGGTGGGAGGGCGCAAGATTTCATCACGCTACTCAGAACAGCACATGATTTAAAACTTATGAACTATTTATTTCTAAAATTTTCCATTTAATATTTTTGGACCTTGGTTGACTATGGATAGGCGAAACTGCAGATAAGGCAGGTGGGGGGAACTACTGTATAGCAAAACCCATATAGCAAAACACAAATATATATGTATGTCTCATATATATGAGAGGTGATATCACAGTGATAAGCAGGAAAGATAGTAGGAATCTTGAGTAGTTTCCTTTTTTTTTTTTTTTACCATAAGAAATAATCAAAAGAAACCAAAATAATAATAATAATAATAATAATAAACAGGCTTAGCATACAGCTATACTTTGCAAGTAGGAAAGAGAAATGCAATAAATCCAGTTAATCTCAGTTAAATGCTGGAACTCACTTTTAAAAACCACACACATTGCCTAACACTACTTATGGATGAAAAGCAATTATGTGGACATATGTGATGCGATGATAAACCAGTGACTTTAGAAAATTAATATATTTTTTCAGATCCAATCAAGATGGCGGATTAGATGGTCCACAGCATCACTCTCTCCCACAAATCAACCAATTTACAACTATAAAAATGTAACATCAGCCAAGCCAGAGCCGCTGGAGCTCAGGGGAAGAGGATGAGAGACCTACAGAGTTCATGAAGGCCGGAGAAAATACGATGAGAGAAAGAAAAAGTTGCTTTGAGCGTTTTGGGCCGTGGCTGCTTTAAGGCTCAAGCTGATGAGCACATGGAGCAGGAGCCAGCAGATGCCGCGGCTGTACCCTTCGGATGAAGTTACTTGGAGGCGGCAGGAGAAGTTACTTGGCAGCCCCCAAGACAGCAAGACCCCTAATAGGGTTCCCATGGACCCACACAGGAGCGAGGAGTCAGAACAACTGACAAAGGAGAGCCATTCAGAGGCTGGGGAGTCATTGCAAGGGACCAGTGCAGGGCCCGTCACATGGGAAGTGTTTGGAGCACGGGCGGTGGGGGAGACAGGTCCACCAGGGGATCACTGGGGCACAGCAAGGACAGCTACCCTGCTCCCCAATCAGCACAGGATCACTCAGAAGAGACTGGTCAGGAATACAGAATTGCATGGGGTGCAGTTTGACAAAAAAACTCAGGCCCAGATCAGAGATTCTCCAGA
>NW_007727167.1:314526-315510 GCF_000696425.1 Galeopterus variegatus | reverse complement strand
AGCACCTTGGGGCCTGCCTGGGGACCTGAGGCAAGGAGAAGGGGAACAGTCCTATCTCCCACAACCAGGCACACCAAGCCAGCACCTTGGGGCCTGCCTGGGGACCTGAGGCAAGGAGAAGGGGAACAGTCCTATCTCCCACAACCAGGCACACTAAGCCAGCATGTTAGGGCCCACCCAGGGACCCAGGGAATGGAGAAGGGGACCGGACCACCCCCTCACAACCACGCACAACATGCCAGCACCTCGGAGCCCACCCGGTGAGCCGGGGCATGGAGAAGGGGACTGGACTTCTCTCCCACAACCAGGGACACTGCACCAGTGCCTGAGGGCCTGCCCGGAGTCCTGAGGCATGGATAAGGGGACTGGACCTCTCTCCCACAACCAGGCACACTGCACCAGTGCCTGAGGGCCTGCCCGGAGTCCTGAGGCATGGATAAGGGGACTGGACCTCTCTCCCACAACCAGGCACACCAAACCAGCGCCTCCAGGCACACCAAACCAGCGCCTCGGGGCCCACCCACGGTCCCAGGGCATGGAGAAGGGGACCAGACCACCCTCCCACAACCAGGCAAACTGAGCCAGCGCCTTGGGGCCCACCCAGGGACCCAGGGTATGGAGTTGGGGACTGGAACTCTCTCCCACAACCAGGCACAACATGCCAACAACTCGGAGCCCACCCAGGGAACTGGGGCAATGAGAAGGGGAATGGTCCTCTCTCCCACAACGAAGCACACCAAGCCAGCACTTCGGGGCCCACCCACGGTCCCGGGACATGGAGAAGGGGACCAGACCACCCTCCCAGAACTAGGCACACTGAGCCAGTGCTTTGGGGCCCACTCAGGGACCCAGGGTATGGAGTCGAGGACCGGACCACCCTCCCACAGCAAGGCATAACATGCCAGCACCTCGGAGCCCACCCAGGGACCTGGGGCATGGATAAGGGGACTGGATCTCTCTCCCACAACCAGGCACAACATGCCA
>NW_007727167.1:299550-313526 GCF_000696425.1 Galeopterus variegatus | reverse complement strand
CCACAAAACCCATTTCAGAGTGACAGAAGAAGCATCTGCTCTATGATAATATTGGGGGACCTGATCACATCTCTCAGCATTGGACAGATCATCTAGGTAACAAGTTAACAGAGTAACCATTATTCTTTCAGAAGGAGAGAAGAAATCTAGGCAATTAGAGGGTGGAGGGGGGGGGAATGGGGGAAGGGGAGAGGTTGGACAAGGGGCATAAAGAATAATTAGGATTTGTAACAATATAGATGCTAGTTATACTGATTTAATCAACATATCTCAATGTTCAACCCCAAAAATATGTATAATCGATTTTGATTCAATAAATAAATTATTTTTTTAAAAAAAGAAAGAAAATTAATATATTTTTGCCTGCCATAAGTTCTAGACTCAAATATGCAGGTGGAAACATGTTTATTCAGGTCCAGCTTCTTCTTCTTCCCTTCTACGAAGGAGCTAATTCTTCTATATGGAAGTAAGACCAGACTATACTTTTTTAGAGGTTTAAAATGCTTAATTATTTCTTACTACATATCTAATAAATTCAGTGAATTCAAAAGCACAATTAGAAAAAACTCCTAGTTCTACCAGCCCCTTTTAAAACTATGATGCATATCTTCCCAGAGTTTCTTCTATAAATATATATGGAAAAATAATTAAAATCTATGTAAAACCAAATAAAACAGGATCATAGTATAAGGTGTCCAAAGAGAGCACTCAAACTGACAACCCTTCTCTTTGGCCAAGTTATGAACAAAATGAGAAACAAAACAAATAATAAAATATCACTATTGTTACTAATAGAAGCTCTAGGAGTACTGGTCAAATGGGCTTGCTAATAGTGAACCCCAGAAATGGACATGGCTTACCTTAGCACTAGACAGGAAAAGGCCTCTCCCTGTAGGAATAAGCCTGTGCACAACTTATGACATGGCTTACCTTAGCACTAGACAGGAAAAGGCCTCTCCCTGTAGGAATAAGCCTGTGCACAACTTATTCCATGGAGAAGTAAATGAAAAATCACTCAATAGCAGTGAAAATACGAGCTAGTCAGACACAGATGAAGGGAATAAGGAGGGCCAGTTACTCTCTCAAACTTGTCAATAAGGTAAGTCATTACATCAGAGATGAAGTGAATAAAGGAGCAAGGGCAGACTTAGGATGACACTAAAGGAACTCTCTTCTCAGGAAGGACTCCTCAGGGCCAGAGAAAAAGTATTCCCTACACTAATTTGTGATCACACTACGTGAATCATTTCTTAACCTACGTTTCCTCTTATCCTAAATATCTCTCCAAATTTATAAATATATATCTATATCAATATTTTTAATAGCTGCATAATCTATCATTACATATGTAGTGGCCAATAAGTTTCTACACAAGCTAGTGAGACATTATCAGCAAACTGTGTTTCTACATCCATCAAGTATTCTGTCTTTGTTATACTCAGCAGTATCATTGATATTGATGCCCCACATAGACTAAATATAAAATAATTAAAAGAGGGAAGGATTTTGTGCATAAGCCTTTCTGTAGATGTTTCATAGCACAAATACTCTATCATGTTTATCATTTCTCTGCTGCCACCTCTCACCACCCTCCATGCCCAGAATAAATGTAAGCTCCATTATGGGAAAAATTTTTGTTTGTTTTGGTCACTATTATTATTTCTAATGCATAAAACAGTATCTAGGGCACACAGTAGGTGCTCAATAAATCTTTGTTCAATGAACAAATGAATGATACTGGTTGCTCTTCCATATTCTATTACTCTGGTACAAAGGTTGTAATGTGGGAACCAAGAGCAGACCTTCTGAGTATATGAACCAAAAGTGCTTTAACTAAGATGCCCAATGTGGTCCCTGTGACATCTGTGCAAAGTTCTGAATCAGCCAGAGCTTCACTGCTGAGCAGACAAACATCCAACGGGCTGTATATGATCAAGCTTCAATAGCAACACCATGCGGCAACAAAAGGCAACAGCACCACAGGGCTTATGAGGTTCCAGTTCTCTGTTTACTGAATAGGAATGATACTACCTTTTGGAGTCTCAACCAGGAGACAGGATAAGTGGGGAAGGCAATGTCTCAAGAAGGAGGCAAAGGACTTCTTGTACATATAGGTGACTAACTTTATATATTGAGTCTGAAAAGCAAATCATACCTCTTACATATAACTTGCCAGCTTCAGGTTGATCTTTCTTCTTTGCTTATGATGAGGTTTTGTTTTTGCTGTAACAGAATTTACCATTCTTTCTTTTTATAGTATCATTTAGCACAGTTTCTGAACTACCTGAAGATTAAATATTCACCCATATTCTCTTTTGTTTATATATTATTTTTCTTTTACATGTTAATCTTTAGTATAGCTGGAATTTCATTTGCTACCATAACACATGGTGTGAGACAGGAATAGAAAAATATTTTTATAAATTTTTTGTCAGTGGTTCCAACATTTAAGAATGTATCCTTTCCTCACTGATCTGGAAAGCCAGCATCATTAATTACCAAACTTTGTGAGTACACACGTGTATGAGTACAAATATGCACACGTACACAAACACACTCACTCAGTTGAGTTTGATTTTGGACCATCTGATAACCTACCTAGTAGTGCTAGAACTCGACTTCTCATAATTTTTTATTCAGTTTTGGCCATGAAATACAAATAAATACGCAGCCTACTTGATACCCCCAAAACCTTACAACGATTCAAAAATATCTAAATAGACTATTGTTTACTTGGTTTAATTTTCATAGAAAATGGAAAAAATCCTGATTTGGATATTCTATCAAGCATAGTTTACTCTCTGCAAGTATAGGACTCACAATTACTCTTTTAAAAAAGTATAAAATCTGAAGACTTTATAATGGCCTGCCAAAAAGGCCTCTATTTTTCAAGTGAACTAAATAACAGTTAAATTATGTACTTAGGACTATTTTAAACTCCTCGAAAATTTAAATATTATAATTAAGAAACCATTCTTTTACAGTATGTCACTTTGCCCAGTGTTGGGGCCATATCTCACATTATCCTATGTGAAATGCAGAGAGAGGGAGAAAGTTAAAAGAGCCCTCCTAGGGCATAAGTGCTAAACTGCCAGGGTTTGGTGGGTGTAAGTCATAATATTTCATCACCAGGCTTTGATTATCGTATATAGAGAGCCTCAAATACACAGTAAAACAGTTCAGAGAGATTCTAACAATATCATAAAGAATCATTCCATCGATACCTGCAAGGAACAAAAAGGCTCCCCCTACACAGTCTATTATGTTCAAAACAGCTTTAAAAAGAATCCAAGTCTACCTATAAAACTTTTAATAAAATAAGCTCTATTAGTAATAAAAAATTATTTTTAACTATGTAAAACAAGAATGCCTACAAGAAATCATTGAAGATCCTCTTACAATGTTTGAAACAAAAACTCACAACTAATTATCTTCTACTTCCAAGCATGATTGAGCATCTGGTACCAGACTTGCTATCCTACCAAAAACAACTATAAAACAGGGGCAAAATAGATGAAGCAACTGTTTCCAGGAAATGAATAACATACAGAGCAGTTCTGAGATCTTTGAGAGAAGGAAAATATAAAGTTAGCCTCACAATGGCCCCACTTTCCTGTCCCAGCAGCAAGAGGACTAGCCCAAGCAGAGCAGCTGGGAGACAAGAGACCAGATTTCTAAGCATTGGGACAGACTGCAGGTCCTTGGTTAAGGAGGGCTGGGCTATACACACACAAGGTGAGTCCGATGAGGTCTAGCAGAGATCACCTACTATGAGGCTGAAAGGCTGCGCAGAGCTAGGAGTCATCCTGCCTGTTACGGAATTGAAATTTTATGTCTCTCCCAAAATTCATATGTTGAAACCTTTCAAAAAAAGGGGGGAGGGTGCTGGTCAGTTAGCTCAGTTGGTTAGAGTGCAATGTCACAACATCAAGGTCAAGGGTTCAGATCCCAGCACTCAGGGTTAGTTAGAGCACAGTGTCACTAACATCAAGGTCAGGGGGGTTCAGATGCCAGAACCAGCCAGCCATGAAAAAAAGAAAAAGAAGCCTTAACCCCCCGTGTGGCTGTATTTGGAGATGGGGCCTGTAAGGAAGTAATTAAGGTTAAATGAGTTCATAAGGATGAGGCCCCAATCCAATAGGATTAGTGTCCTTTTAAGAAGATAAACCAGAGCTGGCAGGTTAGCTCAAATGGTTAGAGCACAGCCTTGTAATACCAAGGTCATGGGTGTGGATGCCCATACCAGCCAGCTGCCAAAAAAAAAAAAAGAGACACCAGAAGGCTAGCTTGCTCTCTTTGTGTGCATATGCTAAGGAGATCATAAGAGGACATATGGGCCAAGCCCGTGGCGCACTCAGGAGAGTGCGGCGCTGGGAGCGCAGTGGCGCTCCCGCCGCAGGTTCGGATCCTGTATGGGGATGGCCGGTGCGCTCACTGGCTGAGCGTGGTGTGGCCGGTCTCAAAAAGGACAAAAAAAAAAAAAAAGTAAGACAACGCAGTAAGAAGGGGCTGTCTGCAATCCAAGAGGAGAGCCCTAACCAGGCACCAATTCTTCTGGCACCTTGACCTTAGATTTCCAGCTCCCAGAACTATGAGAAAATTAATTTCTGTTATGTAAGCCACCCAATCTATGATATTCTGTTATGGGAGCCTGAGAAGACTAATACACCACTCTACCAAAAAAAAGAGACCACTTTCTGCATTCAGCTGAAACCTAAAAAAAGGCCACCTCTTAGGAGTGAAAGCCCTCTAAAATTTGGTTCAAAATTCAAATAGGCCTGCTTCACAAAGAATAAAGCCAAGCTTGACAAAACCTAGAAGGTCCTCCAATAATATAACTACCTGACAGAACAAAACTCAACACCCTTTAGAGAAAGATAACATAATCTAGCCTAAAGCCCTCTAAAATTTGGTTCAAAATTCAAATAGGCCTGCTTCACAAAGAATAAAGCCAAGCCTGACAAAACCTAGAAGGTCCTCCAATAATATAACTACCTGACAGAACAAAACTCAACACCCTTTAGAGAAAGATAACATAATCTAACCTCAGGTCCTCCAATAATATAACTACCTGACAGAACAAAACTCAACACCCTTTAGAGAAAGATAACATAATCTAGCCTACCTACCAAAGAATAATCACAATGTCTAGCATAATATAAAAAAGTACTAGACATGCAAAAAAGTGTCCCACAATCAAGATAAAAATGTCAGTAAAAACAGATGTTAGCATTACCCAAATGTTAGAATCAGCAAAAAAGAACTTTAAAGCAATTATTACATATATTTTCTGGAACTTAAAGCAAAAGATGGTCATAATAAGTGAGCAGATGGTGAGTGCTCAGCAGAGAAATGGAAACTATAAAAAAGGAATTTCTGAACTGAAAAGTACAATATCTCAACTAAAAAGTTCACTGAATAAACTTAAAAGCAGATTGAATATTGCAGAAATAGGGTTAGTGAACATGAAGACAGGCCAATGAAAGTTATCAAATTTGAAGAAGAGAGAGAAAGGAATACTGAAAAATAACTGAATAGAATCTTGGTATATTAGTTTCTTAAAACTTTCTGTGTAACAAATTACCACAAAATTAATAGTTTAAAACACTGCCCATTATTAGCTCATAGTTCTGTAGGTTCAGCCAAGTTCTATGCCCAGGGTATTGCAAGGCTTGTTGCTGGGGGATCAATGTTACTGAACTAAACCATGGTAAATAAATTCATGCATATTGGAACTAGGTAAACTGAAGACTGCCTGTACCTTAAAGCAGAGTTTAAATCTTTCTTCAAATATGCATGGAAGTATCAAATTTGGAACTATTAAATCTGGAAATAATTTAGGACAATATACAGAGTAGTATTTTTATTAGAACACTTGTAATATCCAATAACATGGAAATTAACAATCAGGACATACAGATAATTAAGACTATAACATAAGGCAACATAAAAATGTATTAGGAATAAGATATTTCATATCAATATTTTTATGTTTGTTTTGTTTTTGGCAGCTGGCCAGTGGTATGGGGATCCAAACCTCTGACTTTGGTGTTACAAGGTGGTGCTCTAACCAACTAAGCTAACCAGCCAGCCCCATACCAATATCTTTAGACATGACTAAACAATGCTTAGATCTTTGTCTTAGTCCTTTTTGTGCTGCTATAACAGAACACCTGAGACTGGGTAATTTACAAAGAACAGAAATGTATTCTGCACAGTTCTAAAGGCTGAAAAGTCCAAGATCAAGGTGTAAGCATTTGCTGAGGGCCTTCTTGCTGTATCCTCACATGGCAGAAGGTGGAAGGGAAAGAGACAGTGAATCCACTCCTGTAAGCCCTTTTGATGACAGCATTAATCCATTCATGAGGGAGGAGCTCTCATGACCTAAACACCTCTCTAAAGCCCCCACACCCCAACTCTGTTGTGTTGGGGATTAAGTTTCCAACACATGAATTTTGGGCATGTATTCAGATGATAGCAATCTTGGGGAAAAAATCTGCTTTTTATGTGTTAATAGAAGAAGAAACAATTATTTTTTTACCTTAAAATTGTAGTATAAGAATGGGAGAACTGGCAAAAAAAATTCTGTTGTTATTAAAAGCAGAAACAAACCACAAAATGGAAAGCAAGTAAGTAGGTAGAATTCATTTTGGTATCTGGCAGAAAACCATAGCTGATGGCTTTTACTAAACATAGAAACATGTCCTTTCTTTGGGCCAATTTGCTGTAAACTAAATAATTATTCAAAAATGTAGGAGAGCCTATTTTTTTCTAGTTTACAAATAAATCATACATATTTACACTATTAATTGTACACACTTGTTATTAAGAGTCTAGACCATTCAATTCTTGTGCAGTTAAATTTATATTAAAATATTAAAATAACCATTACCTCAACCTGACAGATTATAAATATTTCACCTCCTTCTCTGCCTCCAATGACAATAGCCATACTTAGCATACTATAGTACTGAATTTAATACACATTTTCTCATTTAATCTTCCTCCACATTTAGTGTTCTGATTTGTTTAGGTAACTTTTGTTGATGCAAGTCTTCAGTTTACTCTGGGGAAAGCAGTAATATAAATCCTAATTTAAAATATATTATGCATACCTTCTAAAATGAAAACCTACTTACTAGCTCTGAGTACTGAATGATAATAACTTAATTCAAAACAACAAAAGCAATTACGTAACAGCTTCTAAGTATTTTAGATATGCTAAATTACTTGCTCCTCTTACAAATGAAGTAGGGATACCCATTTTATAGACAGGGAAATTGAGATACAAAAGAGTAACTAGCACAAGGTTATACAGCTAGTAAGTAGTAAAACAGAGATTTCAATCTGGGCAGTCTGGCTTAGGGTATGTGTTCCAAGTTTAAATCACTATATTAAGATGCCTCATGAGGGCAATTTTTTGTTCAAAGTTACCAAATTCACTCTTCCTAACAAGTTAGTTTTCAGTTTCCCTACGTATGAACATCTTAAAACATACTGAATAGGATAGACGTTAGTTCAACTCTTGTTTTACAGGAAAGAATCAGGCAGAATGCTATGATTAACTCCATTTACTATATCATATAACAATACAGTATATTTAAGAGCTTCTTGCTCTGGTGGAATAAAGAACAGTGATGCCACTCTTTTCATTACTCATGTCACTGCCAACATTTGGCAGGGTGGGGGGAATAGGAGGAGTTGAGATAGTTGGGTACATAGGGCAGACAGGAGAAAAGGAAGGGGGAAAAAAACACACCAAAATCGTCTCTTATAGCCTTTTATTTTTTTAAGGTAAGTCAAGTGAAGCAGTGGGAGTAGAGAAGGAACAAATCTGTAAGTGGCTGTGATCAATTAGTTGTTACACCACAATTAGGTACTACACCACTGCATTAGGACCTGCCACCTTTTAATATTTTAAACCATCTATTAAAAAGGCAAAAATTGTAGGATCAGCCTTCATGTTCTTGCAAATTCACTTTCTCCTTGGCTGATACTTCCAAGATGCCCAGTGTAATCCTGTTAGGTAAGAACCATGTCCCCTCCCACCTCCACAAAACGAGCATGCTCATTTCCACATATATCTATATATTAGAGAACAGGGCAGAAGCATAAATGTTACAATTTCTGTTGCAATAGACCTATCAGGAAGCATCATGTCATGACATTTAAGGCTGGGGAAAAGGGAAATGAGTCTCCAAAGTAGCCACTAATGTTCTAAAAAGTCACAGATGGAGACTCAAAAGCAGATAGGCTGGACAGGTGAATAACCTCTGCAGACTGAGAAAATCATCATGCCCACTCTGCATGTACCTGTGGAATCCTTTCAGGTTTACAGGTGGGATGTACATCACCAGTTAAACACTGAAGACCTGCCTTTCCTACATCCAGCTCTGAAACTTACTAGCTTAAGGGGCTTTGGGTAGTTCACCTCAATTCGGACTCAAAATCTGAATCCACATTTTCATTTGTAAAATGGAGATTTAAATGGCTGCCATGCTTCAAAGAGGAGTTGTGAAAATTAGATGAAGAGAAAAATGGACAAAAGGCTTATATACAGTAAGTACTTTGAAAAAGAAGATATCCATTTAGCAAACAAATATATTTAATGGTGCCCAACATCAATAGTCATCAGATAAATATATTAAAACCACAATGAGCTACCCACTAGAATGGCTACAAATGTTAAAACTATACCACCATGTACTGACAATTCTTTGACATGAAATTGAGGTAATATGAGCTAAAAATAAGTAGGTGGCAACTACTGAATGTCAGTAATTTTCAGGAGGCAATGAACCATTCCCAGACGTCTGTCATACTGACCTTCTTAGGTTCAATCCCTGTATTAAATACAAAATTTTATTTATTACCAGATAAAGTAACAGAGCCTAATATGGCAATTATGTCAAAAAAACAAAAAAGAAAAGAGAAGTTCTATGTCTTCAACTCTTCACTTCAAAAACTTAGTACTATGAGGAAGACCAAAACACTGCATATGCTAGATTTCTTTAAGCAAGGCTTTTAGAAGAGAATGTTAAAATAACTCATCCCATGACAAATGAAAGTAAAAGAATGCTGCTCCAGATAAGAATAAAAAGTTCCTTTTAGTTCAAATGAACTAAAATTACAAGTCACTACAATTCTCATATTGCAAACGGAATTTAATAAACAAGTGCTTCATAAGGGAATATTTACTGACCAAGAAAAGAGTATGTGAGTTTTCGGATAAAATAAAAATTTCACCAAACAACAAATTTTTCATCCTATATGCTAACATTTAAAAATTATACTAAATAAGAGGGAGACTTTGCAGAATAACATTTTAAAATCCTTCATCATTTCCCTTCATGATTTTTTTATATGAGACCTATTAAACACAGTTTCTGAGCTTGCATTAAAAGTCAGCCAGAACTGGAACTACTTCACAGGATATTCCTTTTTCAACATTATTTAAGTGGAGGAAACCAAAAAAAGGCTGCCTTGAGTAAAACAGTGAGAGCTGTAACAGGGTGTAGTAGGGACAGAGGTGCTTATTCTTCAAGCACAGGCAGTTACAGGTCCATTAAGAAAATAATGTTAACGGTAGTCTAAAAGATGGGAGCCATATTTATTATGCCAAAAGAAGGGCTGAAGATGCCAATAAGTCAAAGTGAAACACTGTCCTAAAAAAGAAAGAATAAGGGAAAAGAATGTTTGGGTGATACCAAAACGTCTCAGGTTTCTAGAAACAATATTCTTCTCCCAAAGGGGGTTTGATGAGTGGTGCTGTCTGGCTGATATTTTGATAACTGCAGGCAACAACTCTTTTTAAAACTTTGTAACTTAGACAAACTGAAAAATCAAGGCAGAAGGAGAAGGGAAGTGGTCAGATTTGGGGACAGAGGCAACCAAGGAGGGAAAAAATAAGAGGAGATAAAGAAATGATATATTCTTAAGTTTTATTTTGATATCTGGGTGACAGATCAGAATCATCAGTTGTCAAGTAACCAGAGTTTGATATTCTACACTACATACCTATTCTACTTTTAACACACAGAACACCTCTGACATCCTTTAAAACAAAAAAAGTAGCGCTTACAGACACATCCCCCTAACTACACTGCTATAGTCTTATGCTGTATATTCACCTGTAGAAAATTATCCTCTTGCTCCTTTGCCTTACTTTCAAACTATAAATAAGCTTAGAATTAAATGTTATTATCAAGGAATAAAACTGTATATTTTTAGTTATCAACATCATCAGTTGATGTGAAACAAAAATTAAATTACGTCTCTTCTCTTAAATCCTAAAGCAGCTTACAAGAAATTATCTTTTATTATGATTTTAGCCAATCTGTCATAAAATCCACACTGAAAAAACAAAGGCCAAAAGTAGTTAAGACAATCAAAAAGAAGAAAA
Source organism: Galeopterus variegatus (assembly GCF_000696425.1). Classification (NCBI taxonomy): domain Eukaryota; kingdom Metazoa; phylum Chordata; class Mammalia; order Dermoptera; family Cynocephalidae; genus Galeopterus; species Galeopterus variegatus. The sequence continues at coordinate 303,124 of NW_007727167.1, read as the reverse complement.
ACAAGATGGGGGGATTTGCATTACCACCTATAAAGGCCACTGACATTGTGGTATTGGTGCAGCGATAGAGGAAGAGAACAGTGTAGAACAGAAAAGCACAGACTTCATATGAGGTTTCATATGAGGAAACATACTGTATAAAGAAAGTGTTGCAAAATAGTAGGGAAAGAATAGACATCCAATAAATGGTGATTAGACAATTGATTATTATCTATTGTCAACTGATTATCCAATTAAATCCCTCCTTGGATGCTATACAAAGATCAAGTTCTGGTGGATTAAAGACCTAAATGTCAAAATGAGAACTTTACAAACTAGAATATAGATTTGTTATTCACATAATCAATGAAGATTTGTAGAGAATGTATAGAACTCTGGAAATCAATAAGAAAAGTAATCCTACAGAATAATAGCAACAGAGCAGACAATTTATAGGGGAAAAAACCAAAACAATGATCAAGAAACATGAAAAGATGATGTATAGAACTCTGGAAATCAATAAGAAAAGTAATCCTACAGAATAATAGCAACAGAGCAGGCAATTTATAGGGGAAAAAACCAAAACAATGATCAAGAAACATGAAAAGATACTCAACTTCCCTAGCAATGAAACTGAAATAAAATGAAAACATCTTACTTCACACCCATCAAAAGGGCATAAATTTAAAAATCTGACATTCTCCAGCATTAGTGAGGATGTGGAACAATAGGAACCTCGCTTCTCCTGCCGGTAAGAGTGAAATCTTCAACAAACTATTGAAAGGGTGATTTTGCAATATCTAATATTTTGCAACTTTGCATGAGCTACACTTCTAAGGAGCAATTCTTTTTCAGGACAGAATCCCTAGAGAATCTCTCACTATGAACACAAGGAAACATGGATAAGAACTTTCAATGCAGAGTTGTCTGTAACAGCAAAAAATTGGAAACAACTTCATGTCCATCAATAAGAGAACAAATAATGTGGTATATTCAAACAGCAGAATACCTCATAGCTATTAAAATTAACAAATTAGAGCTACAAACATCAAATTAATAACTCTCACACACAAAAAAAGCTGAATAAGTTTCAGAATGACAAAAAATACACTATTTTCATGAAGTTTAAAAACATGCAAAACAATACATACAGTATATTTGTATGTGTAGTACTGTATATATACTATAAAATGAAATTTCTATCTATTGGGAGAATGTTTAACTCTGAGAAAGGAAGAAAAAGAATGGGATCAGCTAGATGCTAAAAATACTAGAGGATTTCAACTGTATCTTGAATGTTCTCTTAAAACAAAACGAATCAAGTATCAAATTAGGACTTGACATAGCTGGCTGGCAGAAATGGAAGTTTATATTTGTACCTTATGCTCAGAATATTTCATGGTTTAAAACAACTACAAAATATATTAATTAAAGTTAGTAACTATCTGATGGCATTAGGATTTCTGGTATACTACAAGAAAAATAAAGTATAGAAAATAATGATGTAGTGAGACTGGAAAAATTCGTACAGAATGTAAGAAATGACATCTTCCCTTTTAACACTAACCAGTAAGCCTTCCTACCATGGCTCTGTTTTCCATATTTCACTTTCCCCTTGGAATTATCTAAAAACAGCTGCCCCAAGCAGGCTCCACCTCAGGAGCCCTGTAACCCCTTTAAAGACTGGAGCCCCAATGCCCAGCAGCAGGAGTGTGGATATGTGAATAATTTCTCTGTTTTCCTCTCAGAACATCTTCAAGGAAATCTCATTATACAAAACAAAAAATGAATCCAGATCTGAAGAAATCCAATAAAATGTTTAAAGGGTTTATAGTTTCTGACTCCAAGATAGGAACTTGCCAGACTTCCTTACTTCCTAGCCTTAGCCTGCTTCCATTTGATGAATCACATATTATTATCAACTCTTGAGTGCCTCCCTAGACACCCTGACCTATCACAGCTTTTGTCAGAGGCTGAAAAAAGGCTTTCTTTCCACATATCAGAAAGACTGCTCACCCTCCAGTGAGACTCTGAACCTACCAAATGGAGTTTCATCTTTAAAGGCCCTTAATTATATATGGCCATATCACACATGTAACTAAGAAGTGGTTACTTCCTGCTGGTAGAAGTGCTGTAAAGGGAGAGGGAGAGGACAGTGTCAACAACATTACAGAGAAAGCTCCTCCAACCTAAGGTTCTTGTTTTCTCTTCAGGAAAGAGACTGTTTTAAATAATGGAGAATGTAAAGCATCTCAGGTATTCCTAGCACCACATTTATCACAGTATATTACAATTATATTTTTATGTGTGTGCAAGTATGCGTCCTCCGTTAGGCTGAGAGTTCCTTGAGGGCAGAAACTCATAGTTCATTTCTGTGTCCCCAGACCTTAACACAATGCCTGACTCATAGTAATCTTTCAATGCCTGTTTGTTGAATGAAGAGTGAACAAATGTATGACAAAGAAAAAATAATAATAAAAATCCGACTGAATCAAGAATAGATGAAAAAGACAATGACAGTGTAAAGGAACATTCCTGTAGACATCTTAAGTCAAATAACTTTTTTCTAAACTATATGTTTAGGGCCAATTTGAACTCAGTATTCCATTCCACTTTTTCTAATTCCATTCACTTGTCTAGAAGAAGTTACAGGAGAACCTCAATCAAATTCTCTTTCACCCTTAAAAATGCCTTTTGGATATTGAATTCAGTCACACAAGCTAAAAAATAAGTACTTGAAGCTTTGGTTGATGGCTTTGCCCATGAATTAATCTATACACTGCAATGTTTTGTTTTGTTTTGTTTTGTTTTTTTGTCTGAATAGCAGTGCCTCTTTTACTATAGTGGTACTATACTGTGATACACTCACCAATGCAGGGACCTGAGGGGAAGGTTTAGAAAAGCAAAACAGGCAAAGCAACACAGCCTACCTCTGTCTGAACAGCTCTCAGTCGGAAAACAATGAGCTTCCAGAAAAAATTTCCCTTGAAGAAAGAGTCCACAGTTTTTAAGTTTTAAAACCGTTTGTCTTATTCTATTTTGCCCCTTCTGTTTATTTCATTAGAATAAAATGATAAGTCTTCGCAATAGCAATAAAAAGTACAGGCCTCACAAAGGTGTTCAAAAGCAGAGGCTGAGCCTCTGCTTGATGCTTCCTAAATTTATGCCTGTCTCCAATGTCCATCTACCAAGAAAAAACTTGAACGAAATAACGGAAATATTTGAAGACTCTCTCAGGGTCAAGATATAATTATAAACACTTACATCCATATTATTTGACTCACATATTTGACTTTTGAACACGGTTTTGGGATTACATAACATTCCAAAATAGGGCACTTTCTAGACTCTCATAATTACAAAATTTTAACTGTAAAACAGGTGGCTCACTGCTAAGATGTGCAGTATTCTGTGTGACTCAGGCAGTTTCCTGCCATGCCTCTTTTCAAGTCCTGTCCTAAAAATCTACCTAAGGTTCTATTAACTACCGCTACAGAAATGTTTTCTTAGCAAGTTTGTTTTACTGTTATTCTAGTGACCGTAAGAAGTTTATATCCCGTTCATCGTATTCTCACTCTGTAGTCAACTGAGAGAC
>NW_007727167.1:297111-299018 GCF_000696425.1 Galeopterus variegatus | reverse complement strand
GTGACCGTAAGAAGTTTATATCCCGTTCATCGTATTCTCACTCTGTAGTCAACTGAGAGACTAGTGCTCTTACGATCCCAACAAATAAAACATTAGTTGTTCTGGACTGTTTTGAGATTCCAGAGTTTTCCTTTTCCACTCTAAAAACATCCCGTAGCACCTGCGAGGAGTTAACACCTTCACAATTGTACATAAATCCTGAAACTGTGCTATCAAGACTTGGATGCGTGTGTATATAAGCAACGGAAAATAAGTTTTTCCTGTTCAATGGGGGCAAGTCGAGGTCTCTAGTGTTGGGCTGCCTTAGACAGCAGCGTCTCCACTTCTACATCATCTTCAAAGGCGAGGTGGGGATAAACAGTCCTAGAGAAAACAGGAAGTTTGATCAACTCCGCAAAAACTTCATTAGTCCAGTCTCTAGCGAGCCTCAGGCTCCCCCTATTCCTGCACTTTGTGACGGGAGCAGCCCTTTGGAGGTCGTCAACCCGAGGCAGGAAAGAGGCAAGTCCCCAGGCTGCGAGCGACGCACTGAGATTACCCCCAGAAAAAAACCTCGACGACGCGACGGCGGCGGCACCGCCCCTTCCCTCCCTTGGCTTGGTTTCCCAGTCCCCCGAGTAGCCACCGCCCACTTTGTAGTTAAACAAACAGCGGTCCAAGGCCGGGCACAGCACTCACCCACGTCTTGCTCGAAGGGGTTGGCGGTGAATAGAGGCATCTCGCCGGCTCCCGAGCCTTAGTCGCTGCGGTCTGGTTGAGGCCGGGCAGCAGCTCCCCGCTGGGCTCCCCGGTGTGGCGGCTTCCTAGACGGCTCGGTTCCGGCCGTCGTCTCCGCACTTCCGCCGCTGCACCTGCCCGTCTCCCGCCTGACAGGCCGGCTCCCAGTCCGCGCCCAGCACCTGGGCTTCGCCCCCAACTCCACTCCCGGGACGGGGTCCTACTGGCCAAGGGCATCCTCCCAGCTCCCTTGTCGCCGTCGCCCTCCTGGAGGAGGCGACAACTCTTGTCCCAGGTCCTCGCAGGAGTCAGGCGGCCGCTATGGCCACCTTTCCATCCCTAGGACCCCGATAAGCCGCGGAGCCGGGGACCTTCCGGGCCGGAAGTTGTTGAGCCTGGAACGAAGGCGGCGCTGGAGGTCCGGAAGCTGCAGGCTGGCGGCTTCGCTGCAGGGGGCGCGGTCGCCCGGGATTTTTTGCGCTGGGCAACCGGCTCTGACGGCCGCGTTCTTCTCACTCATTTAGTTTGTTCATGGGCTGCGGGTCTCGTCCCTGTCCGCCGTGGGCCTGCGGCCGCGTGCGCGGCACGGTCCCGTTGCCCTGGAAACGGAGCCACCGCCACAGAGATGGCTTTGAGAGTCTGCGAAGGGGACCTGGTTGTGCTCTCTGGCGCTTATGATTTTTGCACCCTCCTCGGCACCCACTGCAAAGCCGACCGGAATAACCACCCCGGAAAGAGGTGGTCGAAGTAACTCTGGCTCTGTGGGTACTCGTAACTTTTCGCGTGCCACTGTGTCCTTCCATAAATACACTGCTCGACTCTGGGAATTCGAAGATGAATGAGGCACACTTCCTGTCTTCGACTTGCTGAGAGTTTTATAAAGGCTGTGCGCAACATACGTGACAGTGTAAATGTCGTTTGGGATTACAAAGAGTCCTATACTCAAATTACCATTGAAGCCAACCAGGTATTTGAATGACTGTGAAAGTGCAAGCATCCTTCCCACCCACACATTCCCTATCCTTCATAACCCTGATTCATTTTTTTCTACAGCATTTATCACTTTCTAGTGTATCGTTAATGACTATGTTGCCTGTCTTCCCTCAATAGAATATAAACTCCGTGGTGAGTTTTGTTTTGTTTTGTTTCACTTCTGCATCCCCAGCGTCTAAAACAGTTTCTGGTAAGTA
>NW_007727167.1:293016-296437 GCF_000696425.1 Galeopterus variegatus | reverse complement strand
GTTTTGTTTTGTTTTGTTTCACTTCTGCATCCCCAGCGTCTAAAACAGTTTCTGGTAAGTAATATGTGCTCAGTAAATACTTTTCGAATCAAGCCAAGACTTTTGAACTGAACAACGCATATCTAAAGATGGCAGCTGATAGTAAACTTCAGCTATTTGTTGAAGTGTGGGCCCTACTAGAACTTTCCGTTCTTCAACGATTTTTAAGTGTTAGGTATTACATCAACATTTTAAACAATGGACCAAACAAAACCATTTTACAACCTCTAGTATAAAGAGCTGATACTGTAGAAGAGAGAGTTCTTACACATGGAATAATTCAGAAAGGTGGTTGCATTTTATACTATAAAGTTAGGTGCACAAATGAGAAGGAAATATTTTCAGGTAAAGGGGCTGTTTTTCAAAAAACGTTGAACCTAGGATGTTAAAGATATGTCTGGAGACTTGCTAGATGGATTTGTTTAGGATTAAGCGTTAGTGTTTGAATGGAAAACAAGGCTAGCTAGAGATGAGAAAACAGATTCACAAGAGCCTTTAAAGAACAAGCTAAGAAAATTTAATTTTAGCATATAAGGCACTGGATACTTATTTAAGGATGTTGAGCAGCAGAGTACTATAATAAAAAGAGTTCTTGGAACATAATCTGACATCAATTTGCATGATGCATATGACAAAGCAGACCTAGATAGTCACAACAGTTTAGGAAGCTATTGAAGTACCTGAGAGCCATAAGAGGAGATATTTTAGAGGAGCTTGTATTAAGAGCAGAAGGTTGAGGATTAGCCTTTGGAAAACGTTCATATTTTAAAGAAACTGTTTTAGCCCCTCCTTAATGACAAGCATGCTCAAGTTTCTGTAGGTATTTACCTTTGTGTGTATATCCTCAGTCTCTTCGTAAGTTCCTCCAGCTAGCAAAGTTTTTGATAGTCACTAAGAACCAGACCCTGTGTTAGAAACAAGATGACACAGAGATCTTGTGTTGTTACTTCTCCTAACGAAGTAATTGGGCAATTGAAAGACGTTTGTCAGTATAGCCCACAAATTGTATATGCAAACAAATTCAACTTTTTCATTTTTCTGTAATACAACTTCTTTTGAGCCCCTGTCTCCCTGATGACAGAAAATAACCTTAACAATTTCAGTTAAATTTAGTCTCTTTAGAGTTTTCTTGGTCATTTGGATTTACACCAACAAATTTTTGATATCAACCTCAGACCACTTTCCCTACACATACACAGGCTCCATCGCCAGGTATGTTCTTCTGATTCTACAGTACATCTTTGGTGAATAACCCTTTTTGTTTCAAAACAGGGACAGTGCTTTCCCCATCAGGCCATGATGAAACTTGCCCTGATTATTGGTTAAGAAACACTGGAGGGGATTGTGGTAAGTTTTGAGAAGAGGAAGAATCATCTTGGAAGGCGTCCTCCACTGGTAAGACTTCTACATGGTCTTCAAGCAGAGGGAGGCCACTGTCCTCTAGTAAGGGGGCATGCACCACTTCTGTGTACAGAGCATCAAGGTAAATCCATCAGCTCAAAGTTCTCAAGGATATCCACCCATATATCCCCATCCTGGGTCTCAGGGTCTCCTTTCCTCCCCGTCAGGGCTTCAACTTTAGTGTAAGGAGACATGCTGTGAGTTATGAATTCAAACTTCTTTTAAATTCTGCTACTCTCACAATCAAGTCCTGAGTCCGATTTTTTTTTTTTTTTTTTTGTCTGCCACAATATCTGTCCCTCTTGTTACAGTAAATAAAGGTTTCTTTCTTGCTCTGTCTCTGGATGAGTGGTATGTGATTTTTTATGGCTTTCCAAAGCATTTGGTTCGAGTAATTTTCTTTTTAAATAAACTTTTTAATGTGGAATAATTTTAGATTTACAAAAAAGTTGCAAAGATAGTACAGAAAATTCTTAATTACTCCTCACCCAGTTTCTCCCACTGTTAACATCTCACATTTCCATGGCACATTAGCCCAAACTAAGAAACTGGCATTGGTTCATTGCTATTTCCTAAGTTCCAGACTTTCTTTGGATTTTACCAGCATTTACTTTAATGTCCTCTTTCTTTTCCAGGATCCAATCCAGGTTAGTCAGGGGTCCCCAAGACCACTCCCAAGTTTGATGATTCGCTACAGGGCTCACAGGACTCAGCATATAGTTGTACTCATGGCTGTGAATTATTACAGTGAAAGGATACAAAGCAAAATCATCAAAGGGGAAAAGGCAGATAGGGTGAAGTCTGGAGGAAACCAAGCTCAGAGTTTTTAACTCTTAGACTTGTCCACACTGAGCCTCCAGTAATTTGTCTGTTATAGCTCAGGTTTTCCTACTGCAGCCAGTAGGAAAGTTTCTGCTTTCTGAGGAAGTTTCTGCTCATGAGTTTCTGCTCTAGTAAATTGTGATTCTCTGTATGCACCTGTCTGACTCTCCAATTTGCGGGGCAGTGGTTTGCCCTGTGACCTCAGTTATCTGATGGATCCAAGAAGAGTTGTTGACTTTCAGTTTAGCTTTTTTTCCTGTGTAGATGGGAGTGATGACTTCTAAGCTCTTTTCATGTCAGACCAGAAACCAGAAGTCAGCTCTCTTTTTCTATCTCTTTTCTATCATAAGCACCACAATGTTCTGGACTGACAAACTAGAAACTATGGAATAAGCTCTGACTCTGCTCCTGTTTTGCCAGGTTTTTTAACCTAATTTTTTCACTTCTTTCTTCAACTTTGTTTTTGCTTTTTTTTCCTCCTCTCTTTTGGCATTGCCTCCACAGAGCACAGGCTCTCATTTCCTTTATGCCTTCCAATTTTTCCCCTTGATAAAAGAGCACCCAATATAGGGGTAAGAAGGGGATGGAATCTACTTCATGCTCCATTAACTAATTTAAGGAGCCCCATAGGACTGCATCCTTCCCAGAGAAGAAGCCTCTTTCTTCCAATTGTCCAAAGACATCTTAAGGGCTAGCCTAGCCCTTCACACACAACCTACATAATTATCCTAAAATACCACCTTTGTGGTTTTGTTCCCTTATTTGAGAACCTACTGGATTTTGCCTGTCATAAAAAGTTCAAGCTGGGGTGTCACTATTTCTGGTGAATGACTTATTCCTCCCTACCTAACAACCTTTTTTTTTTCCCCATGTCTTAAAGCATTGGTTTCTGGAGTCATATGAAATTTCAAATCACGTGACTTTGGACAAATACTTCGGTTCTAGGAACCTTGATTTTCTTATATATAAGTATGCACGTCATAAGGATGCTGTGAAGATTAAATAGGACAATGAGAGTTTTTCATATAGTAAGTACTCAGTGCTTACTATAGCACAATAGAACTTTTTTGCAATGATGGATGTGTTTTATATTTGTGTTGTTCAGTACAAATAGCCACTAGCCACATGTGACTATTGATCACTTGAAACGTGGCTACTG
>NW_007727167.1:291766-292785 GCF_000696425.1 Galeopterus variegatus | reverse complement strand
TGTTCAGTACAAATAGCCACTAGCCACATGTGACTATTGATCACTTGAAACGTGGCTACTGCAACTGAGAAACTGAATTTTAAATTTTATTTCATTTTAAAATAAAATGTGTGGCTAGTGGCTAGCATAATAGAGCAGCTCTATACAACATTGTGAAAATCAGTTGAAGGAGAAATAGAAGTGTCTTATGTCTGTATTACTTGTGCTTTATTTTATAATATTTCACTTTCCAAAAGTGCGTGCTTTCCTCTTTCATCTTTCTTCATCTTTACCTCTTTTCATTATTTACGTCTAGAAATTTAAGACCCAATTCAACAACTCATCTTCTCCAGAAGCATTCCTCAGTTGGTCCCAATCTACATGCCTTCCACTTCTCTGAAACTTTCATTGAACATACGGTCAACATTATACTATTTAGTACTTAATATTCCTCTAACCTATCTTTTATGATAGTTGTAACTTCCCAAGAACACAATATCAGGATCTGTGTGGGTCTTTTTTTAATTCTATGTCCTCTTCCAAAACCAATTACACCATTATTTAGAATACTGTAAATACTGTTTGTCTCCCCAAAATTCCTATTTTAAAATCTAATTCCCAGTATGATGGTATTTGGAAGTGGGGACCTTCGTAGGTAATTCGGTCATGAGGGCGGAGCCATCATGAATGGAATTATGCCCTTAAAAGAAGATGCCAGAGTCCTCTCTTGTTCTTCTTTCACCATGTGGGGAAACAGTGAGAAGCTGGCAGTTTGTAACTGGAAGAGAGCTCGACCATGCTGGCACTCTGATCTTAGTAATTCTAGGCTCCAGAACTGTGAGAAATAAATTTCTGTTGTTTATATACCACCCAGTCTATGGTTCTTTGTTATAGCAGCCTAAACAAACACACAAATTTACCCTGTGGTTGGGCCGAGCCCATGGCGCACTCGGGAGAGTGCGGCGCTGAGAGTGCGGCGCTGAGAGCGCAGCAGCGCTCTCGCCGCGGGTTCAGATCCTATATGGGGGTGACCGGTGCGC
>NW_007727167.1:287116-291277 GCF_000696425.1 Galeopterus variegatus | reverse complement strand
GATTAAAGAATTAAATATACACCCTGAAACAATAAAACTTCTTAAAGAAAACATAGGACAGGGCCAAGCCCGTGGCGCACTCGGGAGGGTGCAGCGCTGGGAGCGCAGCGGCGCTCCTGCCGCGGTTTCGGATCCTACATAGGGATGACTGGTGCGCTCACAGTGCTCACTGGCTGAGCACGGTGCAGCCTGTCTCAAAAAGGACAAAAAAAAAAAAAATTACCCTATGGTGATTGATTATGTGTACATTACTTCTCTAATTCATTCCTCTTGCCTCTGATCTCTACCACCATTCTCCAGAAGTTGGCTGAAAAGAACAAAGAAGCTCCCAATCAAATATCCAATAAATATCTGATAAATAAATGCTTGAACTTTTTCTTTTCTACATTTGTGTTATCTCCTCCATTCCTGCACAATGAATAAAAGCATTTTTTCAGGGGCTTTACACTTTTCACATTTTATTTAGTAAATATTGGGTGCCTACTATGTGCAAAATACTAGCGGTAGGAGAAGGGTTGATAGGAGGGCATAAAAATGATAAATCATTGCCCTCAATGAGTTATATTCAAATGGGGAAATAGGCAATGTATAAAAATAATCAGTAGAAAAGAGTACACAGGAAAAATGGAAATTCCAAGTGTTGACTGAGTATAGACCAATGGTATTTTAGTTGCCTGGTTGAGGATAGTTAGCCTGACAAATTTGGCGTTGGGAATGCTTTTGCTTGTAATTGAGAAACATTATCTCTAACTAAATTCTTGAAAATTGGATAGATTGAATTCTTAGCAAAAATAATATGAGAATCTATGTATGGACAATCCAGAAAAAGTCATTTTGGAAATTAGCTTATGAAAAAGGTAATAGGAAAGTATAGTATAAAAAGAAGTGATCATAAAATTTACTGGTCATGTTAAAAGGATTAGAGAAGAAAAAAGATGTACAGAGTTAGGAAATTCTGTGTGGGCACATGTGCATATGTGTTTTAAAGAGAAATATTATAAGGAAGTTTATCGTTCAAGCCCACAGCTTCGAAAGCCTAGCTTCACAGGACTCCTAGCAGAACTGGTTGATTCTATTCAGTAACTCTTTTTCCTAGCAATAGAGTTCAAGAGTGGTATAATTTGTATGGACAGATTAGCTTAATTTTTACTTCATAATTTACTTAAAACCAGAGGATTATTTTATTTGTTCATTTTCCTTTGTCATCGTCATTACCGTGCTCTGCTCAGTAGGTGGCGACATTGCTTCACTCCCCGAATCAACTGAATGGCCTTAACTGAAACGTTAACAAACTTTAAAACAAATTTCAGAGACCTAATTTCACCAAAATTAGAAATATTGCCCTTTCTATCTACCTTACAAAGTCATACACCATTATAAATGCCAATTATATGCTAAATTTCTCTATATCCTACATTTACAGTTTAATAAAAATCATTTGTTGAACATTTTGCCAATGAATGTCAATAAACCAGAATGTGCCATTTTAAAAATTAATATTCACTTAATCTTCATCACCAGGATGTAATAAATTGTCTCCTTTTTAGTTTTGATGAAATATATGTATTTATACTTAATTTTATGTGTGTTAGTCATTCAACAAATGTTTATTACATCTACTATGACAAGAACTCCCTGAATCTCTGCAGAGATGTAGAAAGAAGAGCAGTTATCTGGGTGGGGCACTAAAGACAGATAATAATCCAAATCACACAACATGCATTTGAGATTAAAAGCAGCACTTTAAGGCAACATATAGCCAACTTATGTATGCTATAAATTAATTTTTAGTTGTCCTAAAATTTACCTCCTTTAGTTCTAAAGAGTGTGTCCTAATTTTAGTATTCAGAATTTATTAAGTATCAGTGCTCATCTTAGCTGTATCCTTCTAAGACACTATCTTGCTTTTTAAATTTTTTCCCAGACATCATATCTGCCAGCATTTTCTTTTTGCTTTCTTACAGGATTTTTTCAGATTCCAAGAGCCTATCTTTTAAAAGTTTTCTTTTTCTAAAATAAAGAAGATTCATTTTAAAAAATAACTGTCTTTATCCCTCTTCCAGTTTGGGTTCCCTTTTTTGTTTGTTTGTTTGCTTGTTTTTGTTGTTTGGTGCGAGAGAGAGAGAGAGAGAGAGAGAGAGATGGAGACGTTTTATTTACAGGGATGGGTTCCCTTTTTTTGATCCTTTTTCATAATCACTGTGGCATTAAAATGAAACATTCTAAGTAGAGGTGTAACTTGGTTTTGTACCAGGTAGGATTATATTTCTGGTTTTGGTTTCCACTAATTTCCTGAGGATATTGAGTGCGAACCAATAACTTTAGGAAACTGATTTCAAAATTGTAAGATACCTTTCTTGGACATAATTGATATATAACTGCCCAACCCAGCATATTATACATATAGTTTAGGTTACTTTTTTTCAAACACATTCTCTTTTTCTTACTTTAGATGAAGTTTATCTATTCTTACTAGTCAAGGGAAATCGTTAATTCAAAAAGCACTGTCAAGATTTGTATAAAGAAAAAGAAACCACGCTTGTTTCAGGGATTCACCATGTTTTCCAGAAGTATATTTACATTTTTAACAAGATATTTTATAAGCCTCAGCTTCAACATGAAGGCAAAATGTCCTAAGAGGCTTAAAGTTTTATTTACCCCCCCCCAAATTATATATAATATCAAATAATACCTCTCTAAAGTACCAAATAGAATGACTTCATTTTCTTTGTATTACCCATACTTGGCTCAGTGGATGTGCAAACAACTGTTGTTTGAACAAATGCATCTGAATAGTCTTGGTGTCCTAAACCAATTCAATTCCATCCATAGGCAGGGCCTCAGGTGCCCTGTTGAAAGCCCCTGTGGCTACCCTCAAGCCCCATGAGGAATTTTTCCTTCCTGCTTTCTTTTAGGAACCTGCTTGTTCTATTCCATGTCTCTGGTTTCCTGCTTGTGCCTCGTTCCCTGCATCCTCCTCTCTGCTTGGCACTTCAGTTAGCAACAAATTCAACAATCATTCACACAAGTTCAACCCTTCTCCTGGTTTGTTCTAGCTTTGCTGTCAGGTCTGTGTTTCAGGTTTTCCTGGGCATCAAATTCTGTTACCCCTGCACATTAACCCAGCCCTGGCTTACTAAGCACTCAATCAGGTAGGGAAATTCGGGAAATATGTATGAATGAGAGAATGAACAAGCACGTCTTAAACAATAAAGATTATAAACAACTTTAGTAGTTGAAGTAGTTACAGGACTAAAAATAGAAAGGGGGATCCATAATGATGATGTGCACAATTTTAAAAAAGAATAAGGGAAGAGGAAGTTGTAATTATCATAGGGTCAGTATAATAAATGAGGGCACATCAAATTTACTGTAGGTCTCCTTCCTAGAGACACCAATGCAATCACTATAGGAAAAGATGAGGGCCTAGAATTGAAAGTTGGGGAGAGGCATTTTATTCTATTTATCACTATACTAGGTTAAACTGCCTAATTCAATGAGTTGAATAATAAATTTAAACATATTTGGATACTAAAGTGGAAATGCCATCAATAGCAAGTGATATTGTTGATCTGCATGACAAACAAATGTAGTGGTGGATCTTTCTCACACATTAAGGTATTTAAGACTTTTAAAATACTGTGTTTAAGATTTTTAAAGAGAGAAGACATTTAGAAACTGAAGGTTAATTCTGTGTGTCAACTTGATTAGAGGAAGGAATGCCAAGAACTCTGGAAAAGCTATCTTTTTAGCTGTGTCCATGAGGGTGTTTCCAGCAGAAATTAGTATAAGAGCCTGAGTGGACTGGGTGGGAAAGACCCATCCTCAATGTGGGCAGGAACCATCCAATCCGCCGGGGTCTGGAAAGAACAAAAGACAGAGGAAAGAGGTGAAGCTCTCTCTTTCTCCTGGAGCTGGGATACACTCTTCTCTCCCGTCCGTGGACATCAGAGCTTGAGACACTTAAGCTTTTGGGTTGCAGGACTCACACCAAGGACAACATAATTTTCCCTCGTTTTGAGGCCTTTGGACTTGGACTAAGCCATGCTACCGGCATCCAGTTTGCAGATGGCCTGTCATGGGACTTTTCTTCACAATCGTGTGAGCTAATTCCCCTGATAAATCCCCTCTCATATATTTATAACATATCCTATTGATTCT
>NW_007727167.1:285004-285814 GCF_000696425.1 Galeopterus variegatus | reverse complement strand
ATGAGTTTACTTAGATCGATGAGCTTGGTCTGATGAGTTTACTTAAGTCGATGAGCTCGGTGTGATGAGTTTACTTAGTTTAATGTGATTGGCCTGACGAGTTTCTTAGATCAATGAGCTTGGTGTGATCAGTTTATTTAGATCCATAGGCTAGGTATGATGAGTTTAGTTAGATCGATGAGCTTGGTCTGATGAGTTTACTTAGATGGATGAGCTTTGTCAGATGAGTTAACTTAGATCAATTAGCACTGTCCAATGAGTTTCCTTAGATCGATTAGCTGGTTCTGATGAGCTTTCTTAGATCTATGAGCTGGTTCTGATGACTTTACTTTGATCGATGATCTTGGTCTGTAGAGTTTACGTAGATCAATTAACTTGATTTGATGAGTTTACGTAGATCGATGAGCTTGGTCTGATGAGTTAATTAGATCGATGAGCTCGGTCTGTTGACTTTACTTAGATCGATGATCTCGGTGTAATGAGTTTACCTAGATCGATGTGCTTGGTCTGATGAGTTTACNTAAGGTATTATCACATTGATAACAGTGTTGGGGCTAGCTGTTTGAAAACTAGTCAAATTATTAAGGCTCTAAATTTTAAATGGTAGGTGCTAGGAAGGAATGTGATAGTTTATAAACTGTAGCTCACACATATATGACACTATTTTTCTAAACATTCACTTTATTTGCTTATCATAAAAATTTAGTAAAAATTAGACACCATCATTTTAAAATAAACACCATATAAACTTTTTTTTTTTTTTTTCCCCTTTTTGTCTTTTTTCGTGACCGGCAACGGATCACAACCCTC
>NW_007727167.1:275053-284069 GCF_000696425.1 Galeopterus variegatus | reverse complement strand
GCATGTGGGATCCGAACCCTCGGCGGGAGCGCCACCGCGCTTCCCAAGCGGCGCACTACAGCAGTGCGCCACTGGGCCGGCCCCATCTCTTTTTGTCTTTTTTCATGACCAGCAATGGATCGCAACCCTCAGTGTCACGCCCGTACCGGACCGGGACCAGCAACGGGATCACAACCCTTGGCGTTGCGCCCGCACCTCGCTCAGCCAGTGAGCGGCCGGTCTGCATGTGGGATCCGAACCCTCGGCGGGAGTGCGCCACCGGGGCCAGCCCTGATAATATACCTTTTAACAAAGCCTTAATGTATTATAAATGAGGGAGATTCCTTTGTAGTTTATAAGACTTACATTTAAGACAGCGAGCATAATTTGACAATTAATATGAATGTTATATAGAGAACAATAAACTTAAGACACTTTTTTTTTAACCCAAAATGGTAGAGTCCTCAAAGTTAAGCAATTTCAAAGAATATTAAGATCAATGTGCAAGTGATATATACATAATGAGTTGTTAAGAGAAAATAGAGGACAATATTTCCCATGGTTCAAAACTTAGATGCTGAAAACAAATGTCACATGGCATTAAATAAACTGCTGTATTATTCTAAATAGCCTGTATGGGAGACTTAATCCACTACCGAGTTACTATTTTAGGACTAACCTTTAGTCATAAGATTAATATCTTCCATATTCCACATAATCAAAATGAAGACAACATTTGCTTTCCAAGTTCATTAGTACACTAGCAGAATCCAGGCCTACGTCTTATTAGAGAAATGGCAAAATGAACCTTAAATGTAATAAATGAGTGACTTTACCACACAAACACTCAACAACGTGTGTTCCCTGTTCTTGCTCTAATTAGAAAATAAATTGTTTATGATCTTCATAAAGGGATCTGGATGTTTAAACAATGGCATGTGAAAAAAAATATGTTCCTTCTTTAGCAAGTCCCCAAATACCTTTTTTTAAGCCTACTGACTACGTCTAATCTAACTGTAGTGTAAACCAGGCTATGATATTGAGTCAGAGCTAAAGAAAGGACAGTTTCTAAATACTACAGTATAATCTTGTGGTTGATGGTTTTTAGTTATGATGCCATTTATGAGGTGTTAATATTTGTTTCATAATAATCTTTCAAATAGACTCATTTAGACAAATCAAAGGAAGTTGAAATGGCTTTCCAGCTTTTTTAAGCATTTACATGACGTGCAAGGTAATGAAAAACCTTAAGTTTAGATATTTTTCGCAAATGATCTTAACATTCCTAAGACACACAAGGAGAGGGGAACACAGAAGAGGCTTTTTAAAATGTTGATAATTTTATACATGACACAATCACGTATAAAAGATTTCAAATCACTGAAAACAATGTGACTCAAAAGGCTTTGGGGCCGAGCCCGTGGCGCACTCAGGAGAGTGCAGCACTGGGAGCGCAGCAGGGCTCCTGCCGCAAGTTCGGATCCTATATAGGGATGGCCGGTGCGCTCACTGGCTGAGCGTGGTGCAGCCGATCTCACAAAAAGACAAAAAAAAAAAAAAAAAAAAAAAAAAAAAAGACTTTGAAGCCATAATTCCACACGCATGTATACAAGGTCTACAATAATCAGAGCCTCGTGTCTGTTTCACCCTTCCCACAAGTCAAAGAAAGTTGAGGAAAAATCTGAGGACATGTGCAGGAGCCAGTATGACCAGAAGCAAATGTGATCTGAGAAACAAGTGCAGACTCTAGCTAAGAAGACATGCACAGCACCAAAGGAACAATAATAGACAGCCGTGCAGTACGGAAGGAAAGATAACAGAAGACCAGTCAAGAAGTCAAGAGCCAAGGAGATGAACAGCAGGCTGGCAAGCCAGTACAAGACAAGACAGAGCAAGAATGCTAAGGCTCATTCCTGGGTGATGGCTGCAGGTTTCTACGCATAGTGTAAAGACAGACACTCTGGAAGATATGAACAATACTAAACAGTATAAAGTGAGGTTGCTGATCTTGAGAAATAGACAACGTAGTTGGAAAGAAATAGTTTACACCCATGGAAAGTTAAATACCGTAGGACAATAATTCAAATGGTATTGCAAAGCAATGTATGATTGGTTAAATACCAAGTTATTAGACAGGGAAGGCTTCAAAGTAGAGAGAAGCTTTGAGCTCAATCTGATGGATGAGAAGAGTTCAAATGGATTAACAGAATTAATAAAAAGGAAGAGTTTAGAAATATATCTGGTACATTATGGGAAAGTAATTAAACCAACCCAAAGGACATATTAATCATGTTTTTTTATTTTCTATGTTTTACGATTCTTTGACATCTTGGGGCCTGTAGCTAATTCCTAGAAATAGCAAACAATTTGACTTTGATCATGCCTTTTTTCCCTTAAGTAATAGACTTTAATTTTATAGCAGTTTTAGGTTTACAGAGAAACTGAGCAGAAAGTACAGACAGTTTTCATACACTCCCCCCACAACACACATACACAGTTTCTCCTGTTATTAACATGTTACATTAATTTGGCACATTTGTTCAGCACACCTTTGATATGCAAACTAATCAATCCCAAGTCCACACCACCTCCTGCCTCCTTTTATCAGACTCCTGCAATCCTGTCCTAAATGACCCCAGGGTCTGGTACTGAACAATTAGAGAGCACCCCTATAGCTCAGAGCCTGCTAAAATTATTCAAGCTATCCGATCCTAAGCCTGCTCAGCTCCTTAACCTGACTTACCCTGTTGGGCCATGTTGCGGCGCAATCAAATCATAAGGCGCCTGCCTAAGTATGGTTCCTGTTCCCTAAAATAGATCAAGCGGTGGCCATCTTGCTGGCGTAAGGCCTCCGCCGCCGTTTCATGAGCGCTTTAATGCACGTAGCTAGAAGTCCTTCTTTTCCAGGGCCCAGTGACTAAGCAGTTTTTGCCCGCCCTGTCATCACCCCTCTTCATAACTTGTGGCTTCCCCTGATTGGATAACCATCTCCTCCCGCCTCTCCTCTCTGTTTCCGCTTTCTTCCTCTATATAAACTCCAACACCTTTCTAATAAACGGAGTTCCGGCTTTGACCACTCTCCTGGCTCGGCGGTGTTCTTTCTCGCCCCCGGGGAGGAAGATCCTGGGGGGGAAGGGCCGTGCCAGCGACACTCATCATCCCGCTCAGCCCCACAAGGGACCCCCGGCTGGACCGGGGTCTCTTCCCGCTCGGTTTTGTCGGCCTCTGGCTCAGGGAGGCCCGACAGACTTACCCATTCCTTCCCCTGAAAACCACAATAAAAGCTTTTCTTATGTGTTCCCCTTGCTTTTCCCGCCTCCTGACTGACCCTGGTGCTTCCCCATATGGCCCTGAATGGAATGGCATGCACCCTCCTCTTGGCAACTAAAAGTAACAAACTATCTTTTCAATGGCGGTTGTCTCCTGATCTGTTGGACTCAGTATACCTGAATAAAAACAAAATCCCAGGGACATTTTAAAACAAGAGGTGTGGAGGGTATGTATAGAACAGTGGTTCTTAAAATCCAGTCCAAGGAACCCTGGTGTATCTGAGACCCTTCAGGGAGTCTACGGAATCAAAATCATGTACAAGTAAAAGATCCTCTCAGAGAATGCAAAATAGCCAAATGGATTTTAATGTAACAGTATGAAAAGATCATTGATATGGTTTCAGATTGCTCATTGCACCTAACTTTTGAGAAACTACCACTTGTCAAATATTGGTGGTGTATCATAGAAGAATATCTGGAATAAATCAACAGTTAATCTTTAAAGCTTCTAAAATGTCTCCTTTAAGTGGTACAAAACTATGCTATCTACCCTAAGTGAAGTACAAAACTATGTTATCTACCCTAAGTGAATCATCATGCAGTATATGTATGTATTGAAACAATACATCATTGCCCACAAATATGTATAAGTAAATGTCAAAATTTAAAAAAAATTTGTCCCCCTTTTCCAACTACATATCTGGAAGAGGCCAGGTTTTCTTCATATAATTGAATGCATTTACAACATATTGAATGCAGAAGCAGATATGAAAATGCAGCTGTTTTTTATTAAGCCAGATATTAAAGAGATTTGCATGACTGTAAAAGAGTGACACTCTTTTCATGAAATTTGTTTAATATATAACATTTTTCATAAAAACTGTGTTATTCATAACGTAATATGCTTATTATTATTTTTAAATGAATCAATAAGCAAATATTTTCAATGTTTTTCAGTTTTAATTTCAAATATGATAAATACCAATAGATGTAACCTACATAAAAGAAAGCTCCTTGGAAGCCTCAATAATTATTACAAACGAAAAGAAATCCTGACACCAAAATTTTGAGAACAGCTGGTATAAAAGAATAACAACAGATAAAACTGGAAAGGCAATGAAGAGCCAAGCTGTGAAGCCACTTGAATTGTAGGCTAAAATAGAGATTTTTATCATGGAAATAATGGAATTTTGAGAAGAGAGACGATATGATGAAAAAGAACTTTTTAGGAAGAAAACTCTGGTATATGTGTTTTTGTCTGTATCATCTGAAAAAGGCATATGTGTCTGTGTTGATGTTTTGGTGGTGGAGGAGGCAGTGTCTGAGGCAGAGAAACCAGGCAGGAAGCTAATGGAAATCCACAGACACAAGATAGGGTCTTAATGAGGGAATGAAAATAATAGCCAGTATTTGCAAAAATTTGTTGAGTGCTTACTATGTGCCAGGCACTTTGCAAAGCACTTAATATGGACTATTTCATTATCTTCTCAACAATTTGTTGACTTTTATAAATTGCATTTTAAAGATGAGGATACTAAAGCACAAAGAGGCTAATGGAAGACAGCAATAAGGAATGAAACTGAGATTTGAACCCAGACAGTCTGACTGCAGAACTTGAATAGAAGAGTCGGTGCAGCATAAATGAAGCATCATTTCAGGGACTGGGTGACTGCGACAGATGCCTTCAGTGACCTCCCTGATCCAGTTACTGGATGGTGCGCCCACCCCCCGCTACTGTGGGTATTAGCTGCTACGGGCTCACAGCTGCACCCTTTGTCTGGGGGTGTTGCCATTGGATGACAGGAGATGATTAGGAGGCCTGGGAGGTTACTGGTGATGGCCATGGCCAATAAGTCATGGTGCAGGTGTGTAATAAACAGCCCCACCCTCTTCCTCAGGGCAGAAAAACCTATGTTGCTGTTCCCGTTGCTCCATGCTCCAGGGCTCCCTGCGTGGCCAGGCTGAGGCTGAGCCTGGACATCTCCTAAAGTGACACCCTTGACTCATTTCTTCCCCTGTCCTCACTCCTGTACAGTGTCTCAGAAAAGCACTGTCTCAGTAAAACAATTGCACATAAATCCCCTTCTCAGGTTCTATTTCCACAAACCTGAGGGAGACACTGAGAATATTTGTTTTAAAATGCCTTTTGGAATTCCATTCTTTTTGTGGGTCTCAAACATTGTAGCTGTCTTCGAGATGGATCTATAATGTTCTCCCTCATTAACTTGATTTTTTAGGCATCCAGATACCTTCAGAAACTCATTAACAGTAAGATCTGAGGTGGGGGTTTTAAATTCATTCCAAATCACAACTCCAATTAGAACTTTTAATGCTTCCCCCCCCCCCCCATCAAGCCACCATGGTCACTCTACCCTTCCCTTAGCAGAACAGAATCACCTTGAAGACAGGAACCTTCATTCTTAATCATTTTATTCCCCCAGCACGTGGCATGGTATTCTGTACTTAGGAGGTGGACAGCAAATGTATTAAATAAAAAGAAAAAAAAATCTAAGAATTTATTAAATCATTTTACTAGAATTTCTTTAAAGACCTTGTTTTTTTAGAGTAGTTTTAGATTCACAGAAAAATAGAGCAGAAGGTACAGAGATTTCCCATATACCCCCTGCCCTCACATATATAACCTCCCCACTATCAACATCCCCCAGCAGAGTGATTCATTTATTCCAACTGATGAACCTACATTGACACATCATTATCACCCCAAATCCTTAGTTTACATAAGGGTTCACTCTTGATGTTGTACATTCTATAGGTTTGGACAAATGTGTAATGACACAAACCCACCATTATAGTATCATACAGAGTAGTTTTACTGCCCTAAAAATTCTCTGTGCTCTACTTATTTAACCCTATCAACCTCTGACAATCACTGATTTTGCTATCTCTATAGTTTTGAATTTTCCAGAATGTCATAAAATTGGAATCATATAGTATGTGGACTTTTTGGATTGGCTTCTTTAACTTAGTAATATGCACTTAAGATTCCTCAATGTCTTTTCATAGCTTGATAGTTTATTTCTTTACATTATGATCTCTATACTGAAGAATATTCTTCTGAGAATCTAACATAATCGTACTCTTTTATGTATGTGAGACTCATCTGGGGGAGCTTAACAAAAATGCAGGTTGAAAGTTCCATCCTTTCCATCCTCCCTGCCCAAGATTTTGATATAGTAGGGCTGAGGTAAAGTTAGAAATCTGCATGTTTAGCAACACCACAGGAGATTTTAATGACCTCATGAGGTCACTAGGCCACATTTTGAAAAACACTGCTTTAAGATACACTTGACATGAGGTGCCTATTAAAAAAACAGACAAGATTTGAGATCTAAGAGGCACAGCCTTCTCTCACAATCATGAATATTATCTCCTCTCCATAGCTATCATTACAGGAAGTACAGACCAATCTAACAATCTTAGAACATTTTCAGACTTGCCAAGTTTCACTGAGACTACTTTGTTGGTAAACATGGGAACAATGAAAACCATAATGTTTCTGACAAGTCTGGTATTTAAATATGTGTTCAACATCCTATACAGTCTATCATTAGTTGTCTTCCAACATGCTATTAGTACCCTAGGGGCCTTGGTTACCCCACCACACATGACCACAGTGATTTGTACAGCCTTCAGGCACTTCGCCTTCCCATCCTTCAAAACAAAAATACAGTAATGAATGCTTTTGAAGTGCCTCCAAAGTAAATGACCTCTGCCACCTAGAAAGCACTATTAAAGTGATGTCTGCTCTGGGAAATTGCACACCTGCAACACTGTAAATCCATTAGTGACTGTGGTGACCATGAAAAAAGCAAGAGGTTCTGAACTGCCTCAAAGGGACTAGTTCTCCATGCTGAAAATTGTGATTTACAAGGACCTGTGCTGTGAGGGATGTCTGAAAGGCTTATGATAGACTCATCCCCAGCTTATTCACAATCTTACTTGCCTTTAGGAACAACCGTAAAAAGACTAAGTTAGCTCAGCTGTGGCATAGCCACAATAATGGGAAAAAGCTCTTTCACCCTCTTGTCAATAAACGTGTAGTGTTGCACCAGGGCATATTTTACTTGCATCAATTGTTACTAAATTTTAAGAGCCTATTCAGCTAACATTTCTTCTTAAAATATGACTTTGAAACATAAGATATGGAAAAGTTTCTCTCCCAGCATGGAGGAATAAACTCCTAATAGACTCAATCCCTCAGATAAAGTAAAAAACCAACTACCTGAGAGCTCTGGAGAGTAAACAAAAGGCAGCAAATTTTGGAGACAGATTAAAACTTTGAAGATTTGACCAGCATTGGGTAAGTTTCCCATTTTTTTGCAGTGTGGCTCCAAGGGTAGACTGCAAATGAAGCATGGTATGAGCAGCTAAAACTCTGACAGAAAATCAACCATCTTTTTGGCCTGAGGAACTAGGGGACAGAGCCTGGGGTAACAAAGGCTTCCAGAGAGTGAGACAGAAATCTCAGAAAGGAAGGAGCCTAAGAAATAGAACCCCAAATCCTAGGGGTTTTTTTGGGATTTTTTTAGTGGCTGGCTGGTACAGGGATCTGAACCCCTTGACCTTGGTGTTGTAACACCACGCTCTAACCAACTGAGCTAACCAGACAGCCCCAAATTCCTATGTGTAAACTCTGCCCAAGGTTGACATCTGAACAACACATACATAGGGCAGACTGCAAGCAGTTCACCTAAAATTAAAGATTTAAATGGAGACTTGAGGGCTTTTTTTAGTATCCTGCTGGAAAAAAAAAAAAAAAACAAAAACAAACAAAAAACCCCCTACTCTCAATACTCTTTGGAGAAATGTGAAAGAATCCAGAATCCAGAATTCATAACAGAACATTTACAACATCAACATCTAGTATACAATTCAAATTTCTTGACATTTAATGAATTAGGAAAATGAAACTTATTGTTAAGGGAAAAAATAATCAACAAAGGCCAACCCCAGATGACCCATATGTTGAAAAATAGATAAAGACTTTAAAGCACCTATTGTAACTATACTCAATGATATAAAGAAAAATACGATTATAATGAAAGGAGAAACTCTCAGGAGAGAAATAGAAACTATAAAAAGAACAAGGTGGATATTCTAGAGCTGAAGAATTTTTAATATCTGAAATAAAAATTTCACTGGATGGGCTTAATAGCAGAATGGAGATGACAGAATAAAGAGTCAGAGAATGTAAACATAGATCAATGGAAATTATTCTGTCTGAAGAACAGAGAGGAGAAAGAATGAAAATAAAAGGAAGAAAACCACAGGGATCTGTGAACAATATCAGGCAGTCTAGCATAGAATAATTAATAAATAAAAGTTGACAAAATTAAAGGGGAAAATAGACAATTCCACTATTATAGTTGGAGATTTTAACATTCCTCTCCCAGAAATTAATAGAATAAGAAAAAAAATCACTAGAGACATAATGATTTGAACATCACTGTTAAACACCTTGATCTAAATGACAGCATTGAATGCTTATATTAGAACGGAAAAAAGGTCTAAAATCAATGGCCAAGTTTTCACCTAAGAAGCTAGAAAAAGAAGAGCAAATTAATATAAAGGGGAAAAAACTTAAAAGGACAGTCTGAGAAGGAAAATTTACAAGCCAATATCATTCAAGAATTGAAATGCAAGTGGTTACCAAAGACTAGGGAAGTGGGGAGTGGAGAGGAAATAGGAAGCGGTTGGCCAACGGGTACAAAATTCAATTAGATAGAAGGACTAAGTTCTGAAATTCT
>NW_007727167.1:272598-274346 GCF_000696425.1 Galeopterus variegatus | reverse complement strand
TTAAAAATTGAAATGCAAAAGCCCTAAACAAACTATTAACAAATTGAGTCCAGCTAAGAAAAGGATGCATCCTTACAAAATTGAGTTTTACTCCAGAAATACAAAGTTTAATTTACAATTTCGACAATTAAAAGGAGAAAAATCATATAATTATGAGTGCAAAAAGAACATCAGACAAAACAACATTTACTCATGATAAAACTCTTAGAAAACTAGGGAGATAACAGAACTTTCTAAATTTAACCAAGAGTATGTATAAAATAAAATATCAAATTTTATTTGTAACACAATGAAAATTTACTCTTGAGATCAGGAAAATAGCAAGGATATCACAATAGTTATTCTATTCAACAGTGTACTGGACCTCCTAGGCAAAGCAAAAAGGCAGAAAGAGAAAGAGTAGAGATGAAAAGAACCAACAGAAATTTTGTTATTTTTCAAGTGATATGATTGTCCACATAAAAAATCCAAAGGAATTTATAAATTAATTATTAGAATTAATTTCTTTAATTTGGCAAGGTTGATAGATAACAGCAGTATTCATACATTGCATTTCTATAAACCATCAATGAATGGTTCAAAAATGAAATTTTTAAAAAATAATATTTATAACAGAATCAAAAATATTAAGTACCTAAAAATAAATGCAAGAATAGAGTCATAAGATATTTAAGATAAAATTATAAAATTTTATTTAGAGACATAAAAGAAAGACCTACATTAATGGAGAGTTGTCATGTTAATGGTCGAAACACTCAATATTGTAAAGATGCTATTTCTCCCAAAATTGCTCTATAGGTTTAATACAATTTCAATCAATATTTCATGGTATTTTTTAATTGAATTTGAACAAACTAATACTAAAATTTATATGGGAGAGCAAAGCTCAGTAATAACCAATATCTTTCTGAAGACAATGAATAAGGTGGAGCAACTTAAGCTCCCAGTTATAAAATTATTTTGTAAAGTTATAGTAATTAAAATGGTGTGGTATTTGCACAGTGATAGGCAAAAATACTAGTGGGCAGAATTGAGAGCCTAGAAATAGATCCTTGCAAATATAGATATTTGGTGCTTGAATGAGTTTATCTCGCAAATGAGCAAGGAAAGAATAGCCTTGCAATAAATGGTGCTGGGACGATTGGATAACCATAGGGAAAAAATGAAATTGTAACCCATGCTTTGCAACATACACACAAAACATATGGATTTGATACCTAATAAAAAAGAATACAATCAAGCTTTTAGAAGACAATATTGAATATCTTTATGGAATTATAGTGAAGAAAGATTTTTTCAACAAAACAGAAAAGTGTAAAAAATAAAGAAAAAAATAATGAACCAACTAATTTAAGTTTAGAACTTTTATTCATCAAAGGACACCATTAAGAGAGTGAAAAGACAAACTAAAACCTGGGAGAAGATGATTGCAGTACATACTTGTATAACCAATAAAAGATTAGTCCAGAATGTAAAAAGAAGGACTAGCCAGTTAGCTCAGTTGGTTAGAGTATGGTGCTGATTTCACCAAGGTCCAGGGTTCAATGCCTGCACCAGCCAGCTGCCAAACCAAACCAAACAAATAAAACTGTAAAAAGAATTCCTGTGACTTCAGTAAGAAAAATACAAACATTCCAGTGGAAAGATGATCAAAATAAATGACCAGAAATTTCACCAAGATGAAGCGGAAATGGCCCATAAACATATGAAAAGATGTTCATATCTTTTGGACATCATCATGGACATTC
>NW_007727167.1:269324-271358 GCF_000696425.1 Galeopterus variegatus | reverse complement strand
ACAAAGATTCATAGAGGGACAACTTTGGGTCACTGTCATCATAATGTGAATTCATTCATCAGAAATTCTCTTTGAAAACAGAAAGTATGGTAGCGAGGAGTCTAAAATGGACTTGAGGTAAAGGAGGTGTAGGCAATGAAAGGAGGGAAAGGGAATCCAGAAGTAAGTGTGGAAACTACAGCAGAGTACAAACTTCACAATTTGCTCAGCCCTACTGCCGAGTTCTACTTTAATGTACTGCTTTGTCTCTCCTAATAATCTCCATGAAAATATTCCAGATGAAATAAGTCAAAAGACATCTCGAGCGGTAACTTTATTTGGGAAAACAGAGGTGGGTTGCCAGGATATAGATTCCTCTGGGGAGAAAATGCTGGAATCTCCAGGCACTATTGTTTTACAAACTTTTTGACAATATTTTATGTTTAATCAATAAGAACAGTTCCTGGTCTTCATTAGCCAAAGAGTATCCAAATTCTTTTCTACAGAGAAACCTCTTTCTGATATGCTTAAATTGTTTACTGAAAGAGTAAACAATTTTGGACACAAGGTAATGATTGTAGTGGCATGTACATTTGATGATACACTATGACCTTAAAAAAGAACCTTGGTTCAGGTCCCTTAAAAGAGATTACTCCTGGTAGATCAAGGAACCCTGATTATAGACTCTAAGTCGCTGCATGGCTTGGTCTTCTGTTCTGGCTCCCAACACAAGTTACTTTCTTCCATATATACATATGTTCTTAAAATGTTAAGTGAATTGGTTTCCACTTTGCAATTTTATTTTAAAATACAAACGTACATCACACAGCTGGATGTGAAAAATCAGACCAGGATTGTATATCATAAAAAGCAATTCTGAAGTTTCATATTTATTTCATAATATACACCAATGAATCAAAGTTAAGCCATCTGTCATTTTCAAAAAAGCATTCATGTCCATTTTTATATTGCATTCAGAATAAAAAATACAAGACATGATTTAACCTGCCCACAGCAAGTCATAATATTGAAAACATAAGTCTCAGTATTAGATGTTAACTTTATAGCTAGCTTGGAACAAAGTCTGAACATTAACAGGAGGGTGTTTCTCGGTGTTCGTACCTATGACAAGCTAGTTCTGACCCTAGTCATTAGAAGCACAATACGTTTCCAAACCTCTGGGAATATTTTATTTTCTGGATTAAGTTTCCCATGAAACATTCAGCTAAACTTGTAAGTTAAAAGCAAAAATCACCAACCCATTTTCTATCACTAAGTTTATAGGCAATAAAGTAAGTTAAATTAAAACTCTTTTTGGTTAGTGTAGTTGGTTGGAGTACAGCCTTATAACACCAAGGTCACAAGTTCGGATCCCTGTACAGAAAAATAAATAAATAAATAAAAAGGAGTTATATATTTACCTTCACCCTCTCTCCACCATGCAAGAGTACAAATAGAAGTCAGCAATCTACAACCCTGAAGAAGGCCTTCACCAGAAACCGAACATGCTGGCACCCTGCTCTTGCACTTCCAGCCTCCAGAACTGTGAGAAATATTTGTTGATTTTAAGTCAAAATATAAAAAATAAGTTAAAACTCTTTTTTACTAAAATTACATGTATTTATTTTCTTTAAGTGTAATCCCACTGAACACAGACTCCCTCACCTCTCCCCCTCAGATTTTGCTTTATTTAGACTAACTTTCAAGACATATGACATGTACTATTATCACTTTTTGCACAAAAGTTATCAGACAGTGGTATATCAGTAATGAAGAAGGCCCACCTTTAAACATCTGAATTCTTTTGGTAACAGCTTTGTTAAGACGTACTCACATATAACTACCTAAAGTGTAAAATGTAATGGTTTTTAATATATCACAGATATATGCAACCATCACCACAGTCAATTTTAGAATATTTTCATCACCTTAAAAAGAAACCCTGTACCCTTCAGCTTTTATCCCTCAACCTCCCCACTCCCTGTTCCCATGCTATGCAATCACTAACCTACTTTTTGTCTCTATATAATATGTGGTCCTTTGTGACTGGATTTT
>NW_007727167.1:267268-268624 GCF_000696425.1 Galeopterus variegatus | reverse complement strand
TTTTCACTTAGCATAATGTTTTCAAGGTTCATTCATGCTGTAGCATGCCTCAGTATTCCTTTTTATGGCAGAATATTATTCCATTGTATTCCATTATGTGGATATACCACATTTTGTTTATTCATTTATTAGTTGATGGACATTTGGGTTGTTTCTACTTTTTAACTATTATAAAAAATGCTGCTATAAACATTCATGTACAAGTTTTTATGTGGACATATGTTTTCATTTCTCTTGAGTATATACTTAGGAGTAGATTTGCTCCATGTTAACTTTTGAGCAATTGCCAGACTGTTTTCCAAAGTAGCTTGACCATTACATTCCCACCAGCTGAATATAAGGGTTCCGATTTCTCCACATCCTCATCAACCCTTGTAGTTTTCTGTATTTTTATTATAGCCATTCTAGTGAGTGTGAAATGGTATGTCATTGTGGTTTTGATTTACATTTCCATGATGACTAATGATGCTGAGCATCTTTTCAAGTGCTTATTGGCCATTTGTATATCTTCTTTGGAGAAATGTCTGCTAGGATCCTTTGCTCGTTTTTAAATCGGGTTACTTGTCTTTTTATCACGTAGTTGAAGGAGTACTTTACATATTCTGGATATAAGTCCTTGTCCAATTGCTAATATTTTCTCTCATTCTGTGAGTTGTCTTTTCACTATCTTGACAGTGTCCTTTGACACACAAATGTTTCTAATTTTTAGGAGGTCCCATTTATCTATTTTTGCTGTTATTGTTGCTCATGCTTTTTGTGTCATATCTAAGAGAACATTGCTGAATCCAAGATCATAAAGATTTATTCCTATCTTTTCTTCTAAGATTAGAAGGGTTTTTAGATCTTAGGTTTTATAATTTTAGTTCTTAGATTTGGGTATTTAATCCATTTTGAGTTATTTTTTGAATATGGTATGAGGTAGGGGTCCAAAATCATTTCTTTGCCTGTGGTTATACAGTTGTCCCAGCACTGTTTGTTGAAAAGACTGTTCTTTCCCCATTGAATTGTCTTGGCATCCTTACAGGAAATCAATTAACTGGAATGGTGAGGGTTTAGAGGGATTCTCAGTTCAATACCACTGATCTATTATCTGTCTTTATGCCAGCACCACACAGTCTTGATGAATGTTACTTTGTAGTAAGTTTTGAAATTGGGAAGTGAGTCCTTCAACTTTGTTCTATTTCAAGATTGCTTTAGCTGTTTTGGGTCCCTTGAGTTTTCATATGAATTTTAGGATCATCTTGTTAATTTCTACAAAGAAGCCAGCTTGGATTCTGAGAATAATTGTGTTAAATCTGTAGATCAATTTGGAGATTATTGTTCTGTTAACAATATTAAGTCTCCTGAGAATGTGGG
>NW_007727167.1:257731-266915 GCF_000696425.1 Galeopterus variegatus | reverse complement strand
CTGTAGATCAATTTGGAGATTATTGTTCTGTTAACAATATTAAGTCTCCTGAGAATGTGGGTTGTCCTTCCATTATTTAAGTCTTCTTTAATTTCTTTCAGCAAAGTTTTGTAGTTTTCAGAACCTAAGTTTTTCGCTTCTTTCATTAAGTTTATTCCGAAGTGTTTTACTCTCTTTGATACAATTGCTATACAGCTGCTTTCTTAATTTCCTTTTCAGATTGTTTATTGCAAGTGTGGAGAAATACAATTTTTTAAAAATGGTTCTTATATCCTGTAAACTTGCTAAACTCATTTATTAGATCTAATAGATTTTTAGTGGATTCTTTAGGATTTTCTTGTCATCTGAAAATAGAGTTAGTTTTACTTCTTTTCAATCTGCCCTGACTGGAATCTCCAGTACAATGTTGAATAAAGCAGCAAGAGTGGATATCCCTGCCTTGTTAATAATCACATGGGGAAAGCATCTAGTCTTTTATTACTAAATATGATGTTAGCTGTGGGTTTTTCATAGATGCCTTTTGTGAGGTTAAGGAAGATCCCTTCTACTCCTAGTTTGTTGGGTGTTTTTAATCATAAAATGGTGTTGCATTTTGTTTAATAATTTTTTGGTCTTTATTGAGATAATCATTTTTTCCCTTTATTCTATTTATATGGTACATTACATTGATTAATTTTCATATGTTAAGCCAACCTTGAATTCCTGGGATAAATCACACTTGCTTACAGTGTATAATCCTTTTTATATGCTGCTGGATTCAGTTTCTAATTTTATTGAGGATTTTTTTTCTATATTCATAAGGGATATTGACAAGTATATTACATTTTTGTCTTTTATAGACCCAATTATATATTTTACACACACACACATACACTCACACTTTACATATACACATACAATTAAACATATATTTATATATTTTACATATGCACACATATATGTATNTATATTACATTTTTGTCTTTTATAGACCCAATTATATATTTTACACACACACACATACACTCACACTTTACATATACACATACAATTAAACATATATTTATATATTTTACATATGCACACATATATGTATATATGTATGTGTGTATATATATAAGTACAATTGTACAATTGCTTTTAAATCAGTTGAGAGAAGAAAGAAAAAGAAAAGAACAGATTTAATAACATTTAATATTTTGTGGAATTTTTTATGAATTTCCTATTGAAAGTTTAGAAAAATATTTGGACACATTTCCTTTTAGATTATTATGGTTTAATTATTTCCACTATTACCTCTGATCCTCAGATTTATTTTGATATTTTGTGAGAAGCGATAAAATTTTTTTCAAACTGCTAACCAACTAGTGCCAGATAATTCATTGACTAATTCTTTCTTTCCCCACTTTCATCATATAATAAAATATTATATGCAAAAGGTCTGTGTCTCCACCATATTGTTTATGGTATACATCTTATGTTCTCTTCCTTACTTCCTTTAAGGAACTGCTCCTCCACTTTCCAACAAGTTCTGGTGTAGCTGCCAGTAATGTTGCCACCACATCACTGACTAGAGGGATGCACATATGACAGTCAATGGCCAATTATAGTACTTCAACCCCTTGTTCCAATAAATTGGTCCACATGGCAGGTATAGGACTCAAGCAGGGCTAGAACATCCTTCTCTGGTATTAAACATATGGTTTTTCAGAAAAAAAAAAGTTCTCTCTGAGATTGCTGACTCGAACAGTGTCATTTGTATTCTGTAAACTAGTAGTTTGATTCGAGGCTTAACCAGATTCAAATTCAATATTTTTTAGCTAGGCTTCTTCATAGATATCATTGTGTACTTCTATCAAGAGACATCCAGTGTCTTGTTAATTCTCTTTTTGGGATATAAGCAGCCATTAATACTCAATGACTAGATCTGTTAGTACATGATAGATGTAAATTGTGATATGTTAATTTTATCATTCTTTTGTCATACATTAGCTTGACTATTTCTTTAAAGAACAATTTCCCTTCACTTATTGCAGCATAATTATACTTTTTTAAAAAAATAAAGTTTTGTCTTATTTTAATATTCTTTTTTACATTTTTAAAAAATAGGGTGCAGGGGCCGGCCCGGTGGCGCACTGCTATAGTGCGCTGCTTGGGAAGCGCGGTGGCGCTCCCGCCCGAGGGTTCGGATCCCACATACAGACCGGTTCCCGCTCACTGGCTGAGTGAGGCACGGGAGCAACACCGAGGGTTGCGATCCCGTTGCCAGTCCCGGTCCAGTATGGGGGCGACACTGAGGGTTGCGATCCGTTGCCGGACATGGAAAAAGACAAAAAAAAAAAAATAGGGTGCAATAAATGCTCCCTGTAAAACAAAACAACAAACAATACAGAAATCTATCAACTATAAAGTGAAATTTCCTATTCCCTTTCCTCTCCCTCCCATCTGCCATCAATCATCAATCCCTCTTTCTGGAATTAGCTACTATTCATTTGGTTTTTGTACTTTCAGGTACGTTCCATGCATTACTCAAACATTTACATTATATGCACATAATTATATTTTTTACACATACAGGATAATATTGATGCATTCTTCCAACACATGCTTTTTTCATTTAATATAAAGTGGTCACCTTTCCACGTCCGTACATATATATTTACTTCATCATCTTTGATTAAGATGTATTATTCCATAGTAAGTACGGAGGTACTATTTTTTAACCAATCCCCTGTTTATAGCATTTAGATTATTTTCACTTTTTTACTGCCACAAACAACATCACAATTAACATCCTTTACATTTTGACAGTATAGCAAAACCTCTAAAAAAATGATAACAATTTATGCTTCTTCATGACAAACACAGTATTGACCACACTTTAAGAGACCCAGGAAGCAGAAGGTTGCCAATGCAAAGTCTCTCTCTCTTTTTTTCTTATTGAAATATAATTTATTGTATATATCTGTGGAGTACCTAATTGAATATCAATACTTGTGTGCAATGCATGATGCTCAAATCAGGATAATTACTATATTTATCATTACACAATGTAATCCTTTTTTGTGGCCTTTTACCAATTTTTTGCTACCCCCTCATCCCTTTCCTCTAGCCCTTTCCCTCCTCTGGTGGCCTCAGTTCCATTCTCTCCTTTTCAAAGTTCAATGAATTATTGTGATTGTTGTATCTTTCTTTCTTTCTTTTTTTATTTATTTGTGAATTTTTAGCTCCCACTTATGACTGAGGATGAGTGGTATTTCTCTTTCTGTGTCTGGCTTGTTACACTTAACATAATTTTCTCTATGTTCATCCATGTTGCTGTGAATACCAAAATTTCATTCTTATTTATGGCAGAGTAGTATTCCATTGTGTATATATTCCACATTTTCCTTATCCAGTCATCCAACAATGGACATTTAGGTTTGTTCCTACTCTTGGCTATCGTAAGTAGAGCTATAATAAAAATGTGAGTGCAAGTATCTCTTCGACATGATGATTTCCATTCCTTTGGCTATACATCCAGCAGTGGGATTGCTGGATTGTACAGCAGTTCTATCTGTAGTTGTTTGAGAAACCTCCATACTGTTTTCCATAATGACTGCACTAATTTACAGTCCCACTACAGTAGAGGAGGGCTCACCTTTCTCTGCATCCTCACCAGCATTTGTTATTCTTTGTCTTTTTGATAATGGCCAGTCCAACTTGCATGAGGTGATATCTCAATACACTTTTGATTTGCATTTCCCCAATACTTAGTGATGTTGAGCATTTTTTCATGTGTCTGTTTGCCATTTGTATATCTTCCCTTAGAAATGCCTATTCATCTCCACACCCATTTTTAATCGGGTTACTTCTTTTTTTTTTTTTTACTGTTAAGTTATTTGAGTTCCTTGTATATTCTGGATATTAGTCCCTTGTCAGATGGTTGGTTTGCAAATATTTTCTCCCATTCTGTAGGTTGTTTTTTCCCTCTGTTAATTGTTTATTTTGCTGTGCAGAAGCTTTTTAGTTTGATGTAATCTCATTTGTTTATTCTTCCTTTTGTTGCCTGTGCTTCTGGGGATTTATTCATAAGGTCTTCTCCCAGTCCTATCTCCTAAAGTGTTTCCCCTATGTTTTCTTTTAGAAGTTTTAAAGTTTTAGGTCTTTTATTTGTCTTTAATCTATTTCAAGTTGATTTTGGTATACGGAGAGGGGTAGGGGTCTAGTTTCATTCTTCTGCATATAGATGTCCAGTTTTCCCAGCACCATTTATTGAAGAGGCAGACTTATCCCCAGTGTATGTTCTTGTGGCCTTTCTCAATGATCAGTTGGCTGTAACTATGTGGGTTGATTTCTGGGTTCTCTATTCTATTCCATTGGTCTAAGTGTCTGATTTTATGCCAGCACCATGCTGTTTTGGTTGCTATAGCTTTGTAGTATAATTTGAAATCAGATAGTGTTATGCCTCTGGCTTTATTATTATTATTATTATTATTACTACTATTATCATTATCATCATTATTATTATTATTGCTCAGGATTGCTTTGAATATTTGGGGTCTTTTTTTGTTCCATAGGGATGTTACAATTGTTTTTTCTATTTCTGTGAAAAATGTCATTGGCATTTTTACGGGGATTGCATTGAATCTGTAGATCACTTTGGATAGTATGGACATTTTCACAATATTAATTCTTTCAATCCAAGAGCATGGAATGTCTTTCCATCTTTTGGTGTCCTCTTTAATTTCTTTCAGCAGTGATTTGTAGTTCTCATTGTAGAGATCTTTCACTTCCTTGGCTAAATTGATTCTTAGGTATTTTATTTTTGTGGTGACTATTATAAATGGGCTTGCTTTCTTGATTTCTTTTATTTTTATTATTATTTATTATTTGTTTTTATTATTGGAGTATACAAACACTACTGATTTTTGAGTGTTGTTTTTGTATCCTGCAACATTACTGAAATTGTTTATCAACTCTAAGAGTTTTTTGAAGCGTATTTAGGTTTTTCTATATATAGGGTCATGTCATCTGTGAACAGGGACAGTTTGACTTCATCTTTTCCAGTGTGGCTGCCCTTTATTTCTTTATCTTGCCTGATTTCTCTGGCTAGTGCTTCCAGTACTATGTTAAATAGGAGGGAGTGGTGAGAGTGGGCATCCTTGTGTCATTCCTGTTCTTAAGGGAAAACTTTTCAGCTTTTCCCCATTCAGAGTGACATTGGTGGTTAGTTTGTTGTATCTGGCTTTTATTGTGTTGAGATACTTTCCTACGATACCTAATTTACTGAGAGTCTTTATGATGAAGGGATGTTGAATTTTGTCAAATGTTTTTTCTGTGTCTATTGAGATAATCATGTGGTTTTTGTCCTTGATTTTGTTGATGTGTTGTATCACATTTATTGGCTTGTGTATGTTGAACCATTCTTGCCCTCCTGGGATGAATCCCACTTGATCAAGTTGTATAGTTTTTTTGATGTGTTGCTGTATTCTGGTTGTTAATATTTTGTTGAAGATTTTTGCATCTTTGTTCCTCAGAGATATTAGCCTATAGTTTTCTTTTTTGTTGTTGTTGTATCTTTGTCTGGTTTTGGTATCAGGGTGATGCTGGCTTCGTGGAATGAGTTTAGGAGAATGGCCTCTTTTAATTTTTTGGAATAGTTTGAAGAGAATTGGTATTAATTCCTTTTTAAAGGTTTGGTAAAATTCAGCAGTAAAGCCATCTGGTCCTGGGCATTTCTTTGTTGGGAGACTGCTGATTATTGCTTCAGACTCTTTGATTGTTATTGACCTGTTCATGTTTTCTATGTCTTCATGGTTCAGTCTTGGTAGTTTGTATGTGTCCAGAAATGTATCCATTTCCTCTAGGTTTTCAAATTTGTTGGCATATAGTTGTTTATAATAATGATACTTTGAATAATGATTCTCTAATGATTCTTTGTATTTCTGTGGTATTGATTGTAATGTCTCCTTTTTTGTTTCTGATTTTCGTTATTTGAGTCTTCTCTCTTCTTTTTTCTTTTTTGTTAACTTAAGCTAATGGTTTGTCTATTTTGATTATCTTCTCAAAAAAACAACATTTTGTTTCATTGAACTTTTGTGTCATTTTTTGGGTCTCAATTTCATTTAGTTCTGCTCTGATCTTTTTTTTTTTTCCTTTTTGTCTTTTTTCATGATCGGCAACGGATCGCAACCCTCAGTGTCGCGCCCGTACCGGACCGGGACCAGCAATGGGATCGCAACCCTTGGCGTTGCCCCCGCACCTCGCTCAGCCAGTGAGCGGGAACCTGTCTGTATGTGGGATCCGAACCCTCAGCGGGAGTACCGCTGCGCTCCCAAGCGGCGCACTTCTACAGTGCGCCACCAGGCCGGCCCTTATTCTTATTTATTTAAATCATACATATTTATAACTGTTATGTCTTGTTCCTGAATAGATCACTTTATTATTGTATAGTGGCCTTCTTTTTGGTTTAAAGTCTATTTTATCTGATATGAGAAAAGCTACTCCTGTTTGTTTTGGTTTCCATTTACATGGTATATCTTTTTCTATCCCTTCACTATTAGTGTGTGTGTGTGTGTGTGTGTGTGTGTGTGTGTGTGTGTGTATCTTTACAGGTGAAGTGAGTCTCTTGAAGGCAGCATATAGTTGGGTCTGGCTTAGTCCAATCAGTCAGTCTTTGTCTTTAGAATGGGAATTTTAATCCATTTACATGTAGGGTTGTTATTGATTGGTATTGTCTTACTACTGACATTTTATTGATTTTTGTTTCCATGTTTTAAATATCTTTTGTTCTTTTCTTCCTCTTTTACTCTTTGTCTTCGGTTTTTGTGTTTTTTGAGATGGTAAGATTTAGTTTCTCTTATTTGCATTTTTGTTCTACCAGTTGGTTTTATTCTTTCTTGTGTACATGTGGTAGTGATGATCATTTTTCAAATTCCAGATATAGGACTCCTTTGAGGATTTCTTGCAGGGCTGATCATGTGGTGGTGAACTCCCATAGTTTTTGTTTGTTTGGGAAATACACTCTTTCTCCCTCATTTCTGAAGGATAGTCTTGCTGGGTATAGTATTCTTGGCTGGCAGTTTTTTGTTTTGTTTTGTTTTGTAATATATCATCCTGTTTCCTTCTGGCCTATAGAATTTCTGTTGAGAAATCTGCTGTTAGTCTGATGGGTGCTCCCTTATAGGTGACTTGACATGCTTTTCCTGCTGCTTTTAGGATTCTCTCCTTGTATTTGAGCTTTGCCAGTTTGACTATAATGTGTCTCAGAGAGGATCTTTTGGATTAAATTTGTTTGGGGATCATTGAGCCTCCTGGATCTAAAGGTCTGTGTCTGTCCCTATGCCTGGGAAGTTTTTCATTATTATTTTGTTTCATAGGTTTTTTTTTTTTTTTGTCTTTTGTCTTTTTCCGTGTCCGGCAACGGATCACAACCCTCAGTGTTGCCCCCGCACCGGACCGG
Organism: Galeopterus variegatus; assembly: GCF_000696425.1. Classification (NCBI taxonomy): domain Eukaryota; kingdom Metazoa; phylum Chordata; class Mammalia; order Dermoptera; family Cynocephalidae; genus Galeopterus; species Galeopterus variegatus. The sequence goes on along the minus strand of NW_007727167.1, from coordinate 259,492 downwards.
GGACCGGCAACGGGATTGCAACCCTGTCTTTAGAATGGGAATTTTAATCCATTTACATGTAGGGTTGTTATTGATTGGTATTGTCTTTAGAATGGGAATTTTAATCCATTTACATGTAGGGTTGTTATTGATTGGTATTGTCTTTAGAATGGGAATTTTAATCCATTTACATGTAGGGTTGTTATTGATTGGTATTGTCTTTAGAATGGGAATTTTAATCCATTTACATGTAGGGTTGTTATTGATTGGTATTGTCTTTAGAATGGGAATTTTAATCCATTTACATGTAGGGTTGTTATTGATTGGTATTGTCTTTAGAATGGGAATTTTAATCCATTTACATGTAGGGTTGTTATTGATTGGTATTGTCTTTAGAATGGGAATTTTAATCCATTTACATGTAGGGTTGTTATTGATTGGTATTGTCTTTAGAATGGGAATTTTAATCCATTTACATGTAGGGTTGTTATTGATTGGTATTGTCTTTAGAATGGGAATTTTAATCCATTTACATGTAGGGTTGTTATTGATTGGTATTGTCTTTAGAATGGGAATTTTAATCCATTTACATGTAGGGTTGTTATTGATTGGTATTATGTGGGATCCGAACCCTCGGGCGGGAGCGCCGCCGCGCTTCCCAAGCGGCGCACTATCCAGTGTGCCACCGGGCCGGCCCTTTTTTTTTTTTTTTTTTTTTCTGCCTGGGTTATTTTGAAAAGACCATCTTCAAGATCAGAAATTCTTTCCTTTGCTTGCTCAAACCTGATGCTTGAGCTCTTGCTTGTGTTTTTAATTTTGTTGAATGAATCCTTCAGTTCCAGGAGTTCTGCTACATTCTTTTTTAAGGTATTAATCTCTTTGTAAATTTCCTTCTTCATATCCTGGATATTTTTCCTAATTTATTGTGTTGTCTAACTAAGTCTTTTCATATCTCATTGAATTTCCTTAAGATTGTTGTTTTGAATTCCTTTTCAGTCATTTCAAGGGTTTCCTGCTCTATGGGGTCTGGTGCTTAAGAATTACTGTATTCCTGTGGTGGTGTCATTTTTTTTTTTTTTTTTGTATTTCTATTATCTCTACATTGATGTCTGGTCATCTGATAGAGCAGTTGCTTTTTCTATTACTCTGTAGTAGGTTTTGAGGAGAGAGACTTCTTCCTCTTTTTCTGGGCTCATCTGGTTACTCTCCTTTTGTTAATGCAGTCAAGTGGGCAGCAGGCTGCCTACATGGTGCTCTGGCTGCTACTGTAGCAGTGAGCTGACCTTGCAGCAGCAGTGGCTGTGTTAGCGGCTGTGGTTGGACCTCCTCCCCCCAAATGGAAGTGGTGTTTGTAGTGTTTTCTTGCATTCTGTCATTCAGGGGGCTACTGGTGGCTCCTGCCTATGTCCCCAGGCATCCTCCTGACTTCTGTTGGGTGGAGGAGGCTGATCATGGCTCCTGCCTAGATCCCCAGGCATGCGTCTACCTTCTCTAATTATACTTATTTTTTAATTGTATTTAATTACATTAGACCTATGCATTAATTCAGAAATAAGTGACATTTTTACAATAAATGTTTAGTCCTCACATTCAGAATCATTTTAATTCTTTTTTTTTTTTTTTTTGTCTTTTGTCTTTTTCCGTGTCCGGCAACGGATCGCAACCCTCAGTGTTGCCCCCGTACCGGACCGGGGACCGGCAACGGGATTGCAACCCTCGGTGTTGCTCCCGCGCCTCGCTCAGCCAGTGAGCGGGAACCGGTCTGTATGTGGGATCCGAACC
>NW_007727167.1:214604-256731 GCF_000696425.1 Galeopterus variegatus | reverse complement strand
GGGATCCGAACCCTCGGACGGGAGCGCCGCCGCGCTTCCCAAGCGGCGCACTATCCAGTGCGCCACCGGGCCGGCCCTTAATTCTCATTTTTTAAAAAAATGTATCTGTTTCTAGTAAATTCTTCAGAAAAGAATTTTAAAAACTCTTTTAATTTTCTTCAAACCTTCAGGCAAGACTTCCAAAACTGTTTACATAGGTGCAAATCTCTCTTGTTTAAGGATTTTTAGAGATAAAGACTTCATAAACCTAATAACCACCACCAATGTTTTCTATCCCTTACTGTACAAATTTTCTTATTCACCTCTAAAGAAAATCTGTCTTTTAAAACTGAAGATTATTCTTTGTTCTTCTCTTAGGTCATCAGCTGATCATCATCCTCCATAAATATTTCTTTTTTGGCTTTCTCTTCACATCATATGGTGGACCACTGGTTTCAGAGAAACTCCTTTGCAAATCAACGATCAACTTAGGATTTAATCTTTTGAGGCAAACAACTAGGCAAAATCTATTCATTGTGAGAAGTCAATTTTAGCCTAAAGGATGCCAGTCAAATATACAGCTAGACACTGCAGAAGACCCACTTTTATAGTAACCATGAGAACTGACATTCTACTTCCAATGTGTCCATTTCAGAGCAGAACAAAGTCCTTGATTGGTTCTCAATCAACTTGCATTTCTGTGTAATTGGGAGTTGCCAAGGAAATGTGTTATATCGGGATAAGTGATGGTTAGCAGTCTCCAAAACTTCCATGTCTTTGACTGTGTATAAAATTCCTAACTACCAGATCAACTTCTACTTTCAGTAATTAGGAACTAAGTACTTTGGACCAGTTCTCCTGCTGAGGACAACCTAAAAAGTTGGACAAATGCCAAATAAACTTTTCAAGAATTTCCTTGTAGACATCAAATATTAAATAAAATAAGACATTCAGGGTAATATTTAAGAGACATGAAAAAAAAAAAAAACAGAGATGTAAGCTTGTGATTTACAGTGACTCTTCTTCTGGAGATATTTGCCAATTAAAGAAGAGAAACCAAGTGTGGTAAGTACTTTTAATAGCCTCATAGAGTTAGTATAATAAAACTAAGAGTCCAGTGCCAGTAAGGGAAAAGTAACCATGAGAAACCACTCCCCATGAATCCCAAAGGACTAATCCCTAGGAATACTGGTGAACAGGAAATAGGTCAGTTTTCACAGAGACTAGGTTTCATGTGATCTCAATCTCCATATTTCGATTATGTTTATTCAGTATTGCTAGTGTCTCAGAGTTTGGCAGAAGGAAAATAAATTTACTATGAAACATGATAATATTATCCTAGCTATTAAATTATTTCTATGAACATTTTCAAGTGCAATGTCCAGCACAATAAAAATAACCAGGTACCCAAATAGACATGACAATATAATTGAGAACCAGTGGAAACAATAAACAACAGAGGCAGGTCCTCAGGATTATTAGAGTTATCAGAAATAGACTTTAAAATAAGTATGTTTACCATGTTCAAGGTAAAAGACAAGATTGAGAGTTTTTGGAGCTCTGGAAAATAAAAGTCTTGAAAAATCTTACCAAATAGAATTCTAGAAGTAAAAAATGAATAGCTGACATTACAATACATTAGAGCAAAAGAGACTATTTAGAATGAAGCACAAAGAGACAAAAGGATGGAAAATATAGGAGAAATATGAGTCATAGAGGATAAAGTGTGAAAAAATAACATAGGCATAGTTGAAGTCCCAAAAGAAGAGTAGGGAGACTAAGAGGCAGCAATACCTAAAGAGATAATAGCTGAGAATTGTCCAAAAACTAGTTTAAGATAAGTTAAAAATTTAAGAATCCTTAAAAACCCTCAACAGGATAAACCAAAAAAAATCCACACCTAGGTCCATTCCAGTAAAAGTTTTGAAAATATAAGTAGAAAATATTTTAAAGTCAGGTAATGTGGAAGGGAGAAGATGAAGGAGCCAGAGGAAAAAAGACATATTACCTTCAAAGGAGCAATAATTAGATAAAGAGCCAACAGCTAGAAAATATTTTAAAGTCAGGTAATGTGGAAGGGAGAAGATGAAGGAGCCAGAGGAAAAAAAGACATATTACCTTCAAAGGAGCAATAATTAGATAAAGAGCCAACAGTTAACTTCGTAACAGAAATGATGTACGCCAGAATACAAAGATATGATACCATCAAGGCACTGAAAAAAATAATGGCCAAAGAAGAAATCTATATGCAGTGAAAGTATTCTCAATAATGAAAAGGAAATAAAGACATCTTTAGACAAATAAAAACTGAGAGAATTAGTCACTTGCACATCTACACTAGAGGGAATACTACAGGGTATTCTTCAGGTAGAAAAAAAAATAATTCCAATTAGATGTTGATAGGGCAGAAAACAATGAAATTAAAACATTTGAAAAAATCTAAATGAGTATTTACTGCATAAACAGTAATAATGACTTCTGGTCTTTAAAATATGGAGAAAAACAGAGCAATACTATTAGGAGGGAGATAAATAATGTTAAAGTGTTCTAAGATTCTAACATTTTCTGGGAAAGAAAGTAAAAGTACCAATAAACATCAGATTTTGGTAAATCACAAATGTATGTTGTAATAATTATGGTAACCACTAAGAGCATAATAAAATAGTAAGTAATTTACCAGTTAGTCAAGGGTCAAGGATAGGAAGATTGAGTTTATCTAATAATTGAAAATTTGATTAAGCAAAAGAAATTTTATTTTTAAAAATTGCAGTAGAAATGGACTTATGTTAGGTCATCAAAATCTTGAATAACTGGCACTTACATAGCATTTTATCTTTTATTTATGGCTGTTTTACCTTCTCATTACAATTTCTGAGAAGCCAATTGTTACCCAAAGGATTTGTTTAAAAATATTAAATTTCATGCATTTTATTCTTAACCAAAAATAAAATGGAATTAAACATGTGCAAAATAACTGAATGCCAAGTAACCAGTTTTACAGCCAGCTCATTTACACTGAATTAGTAATTTGTTCAGTCTGCAATTTATGTTAATTAAGGAAAGACTATCTTACCTTATACATTCACATAGACATAAATGTCTCATTCTCTTCTCTGTGAATGTTATTATTATGTTAAGTTTCAGTTTTTTCCCACTATTAGCTTCTTAGAGTAATTCATATTATGTTGTCATTTTCATTATACTTTTGCTGGCACTGTAATTGGAAGAATATTCAGTGTAAAAGTTAAATAAGTATTAAAAACACATTGGCCTGTACCAGCCAGCCACAAAAAAAAAAAAAAAAAAAAAAAAAAAAGAAGCGAAAAAAAGCCCACATAGGATTTCTTTGGCTTCAATGAGCTGTGTGATACTCTGTATAAAATTATATATTAACAAAGATTAGAAAGCCGCTATGATATATTTATTTTTTAATATAAATAAGCTCTTATGCTTTATAAACTTTTATATCTTTTAAACGTAATTATGATTTTATTAAATCTTTTTAAATTAAAATCTTTATAGTAAAATACAGTCATGCACTGCATAATGACGTTTTGGTCAACAATGAACTTCATATACAATGGTGGTCCCATAAGATTATAATGAAGCTGAAAAATTCCTATGGCCTAATGACATCATAGCTATATTATTGTTGTGGTGCAGCACATTACTCACATGTTTGTGGTGACGCTAGTGTAAACAAACCCACTGTGCTGCCAGTCATATAAAAATACAGCACATACAATTTTGTACAGCACGTAATACTTGATAATGATAATAAATGACTACGTTACTGGTCTATGTATTTATTGTACAGCAAATCCTTGAACAACACAGGTTTGAACTGTGCAGGTCCACTTATACATGGATTTTTTCCAATAAATATATTGGAAAATTGGGGGTTAGGTATGACATACCTAACCAAACAGTTATGTAGCCTACCTAACAGTAAGCTATTAGTAGGCTATTAGTAGTTAAGTAGTTAACTAGTTGTTAACTACTACTTAAGAGGTGACTACTGCTTAAGGCCCTGTGGTGTCTTCATGGGGGGAGGAGGGGTCAGAAGCATGCAAAGTATTTTAATACTTAAATAGTTAAGTTTTGGGAGAGTCAAAAATATTTGGATTTCCAACTGTGTGGGGGGTCGACACCACTAGCCTTGGCTTTGTTCAGGGTTAACTGTATTATACTTTTATTGTTATTTTAGTGTACTCCTTCTACTTATGTAAAAAAGAAAAAGTTAACTGTAAAACAGCCTCTGGCAGGTCCTTCCAGAGGTATTCCAGAAGGCTTTGTTGTCATAGGAGATGTCAGCTGCGTGTGTGTCATTTCCACATGCCCCTGAAGACTTTCCATTGGGACAAGATGTGAAGGTGGAAGACAGTAATATTGATGATCCTGACCCTGTTTATGCCTAGGCTAATGTGTGTGTTTGTTTCTTAGTTTTGAACGAAAAAATTAAAAATAATAAATTTTTAAAAATTTAAACATAAAAAAGTTTATAGAATCAAGGTATGAAGAAAACATTTTTGTACAGCTGTACGATGTGTTTGTGTTTTAAGCTGTACAATTACAAAAGAGTCAAAAGTTAGAAAGGATAAAAAGTTTACAAAGTAAAAATCTACAGTAAGCTAAGGTTAATTTATTATTGAAGAAAAATATTTTGAAATAAATTTGGTATAGCCTAAGTGTACAGTGTTTATAACATTTACAGTAATGTGCAATAATGCCCTAGGCCTTCACATTCACACTCACTCACTGACTCACCCAGAGCAACTTCCAGTCAGTCCTGCAAGTTCCATTTACGGTAAATGCCCTATCCAGGTGTACCATTTTTTAAATCTTTTGTACCATATTTTGACTGTTCCTTTTCTACGTTTAGACACGTAACTACTTACCACTGTGTTATAATTGCCTACAATATTCAGTACATGTTACTACATGCTGTACAGGTTTTAGCCCATGTGTGTAGTAGGCTATGCCATCTAGGTTTGTTTAAGTACACTCTATGATGTTCACACAACCATGAAATTGCCTAACAATGCATTTCTCTGAACACATGCCTGTCGTTAAGTGATGCATGACTGTATATATATGGAAAGATATATAAGAGGAGATTTATTATGGGACTTGGCTCACACAATTATGGAAGCTGAGAAGTCCCACGATCTGCCATCTGCAAGCTGGAGAACCAGGAAAGCCGGTGGTGTCGTTATTCTGAGTTCAAGGGCCTGAGAACCAGAATCTCCGATGTCTAAGTTCCAGGGAAGATGAATGCCTCAGCTCAGGAAGAGAGAGCAAATTCATCCATCCTCTATCTCTGTGTTCTATTCAGGCCCTCAATGTTTTGGATAATGCCTGACCATATTGAAGAGGATAATCTTCTTCACTCAGTCTATGGATTCAAATTCTGGAAATACCCTCACAGACACACCCAGTAGTAATGCTTTACCAGCTATCCCTTAATCCAGTCAAATTGACACATAAAATTAACCATCACAGATTGGTTATATGCATTTGTTCTGAATCTGTCTCTAGCCAATTAATTTTGTGTACATAGTTTAAGGCCTTGATCATTTGTCAGGATGATCTGGGGAAAATGGGACATTTTATTGGTAGTCTACAATTCTTACATTACCAAATAATTGTCAGTGTGAAATAAGTAAAGTTCTAAATTTAAGTACTATCTTGGCCACTGACTTGCTTTTGTCAGCACAGTTTACTTCTGTGGGCTTTTTAGTTTTAGTCTTTCAACCTGTCCTTATCTATAAAGTGTATTAGAGTAACTTGATTTCCTGTTAGAAAAGGGTTTCTGCAAATATAAGATATTTTTATTATTCTTCATTGGAATACCCATATCTAAAGTTTTTGGCTGAAAAAGAACCCAGGTGTAAAAAGCATAGTAAGGGCCTCCCCACAAATCTAGGCCTAAGTGCACACATTTGGCCCAGCAGCCTCTCTAAATAAGTACAGTTAGTCAGGGATGTTTGTCATCTTATTCATTGTTTCCTTAACTGGTTGTTTTTAAGAGGCTGCTTTTCCAGTATTCCCTGCTAACATTTGTTTCCACTGTTATGGCATCTTTCCACCCAACATTTTTTTGTTTATTGTGAGTCAGAAAAGCATCTTCCATAGACAACTTAGCTTATCCCACTAGAGATTTCAGGCCCAGCTGGAGTCCCAAGTAAATTCTGGAATGAGCAAAGTCTAGCTACATGAGTAGCTGCTAAAAGACATCAATGAATAGCTTATCCCACTAGAGATTTCAGGCCCAGCTGGAGTCCCAAGTAAATTCTGGAATGAGCAGTCTAGCTACATGAGTAGCTGCTAAAAGACATCAATGAATTCTGTTATTCCCAAAGACTAACGTGACCGCTACCTTGGCAGTGAAGGGGTCTGGCTTTGTACAAGAGCTAAACTGCTGAAATAGGAAGTAAACTAAATGTTAACAATAGATTAACTCAAGTAATACCATTAAATTAGGAGTATACAGGGGCACTTCAAAAAGTTCATGGAAAAATCAAATTAAAAGATAATACGAATTCTTCCATGAACTTTCTGAATATCCCTTATATATAAATCACTAAAATTGGAGTTTTAGGGCCGGCCCGGTGGCGCACTGCTATAGTGCGCCGCTTGGGAAGTGCGGTGGCACTCCCACCGAGGGTTCGGATCCCACATACAGACCGGTTCCCGCTCACTGGCTGAGCGAGGCGCGGGAGCAACGCCGAGGGTTGCGGTCCCGTTGCTGGTCCCGGTCCGGTGCGGGGGCGACACTGAGGGTTGCGATCCGTTGCCGGACACAGAAAAAGACAAAAAAAAAAAAATAATAATTGGAGTTTTACAGCCACTGTCAAAAGAATCTTTAATAGTAAAAACTGTTGAATTTTTCTCCATGAAAAAGAGAGGATGTTGGAGGGTCAGATTAATAAAGAAAATCACTGACACAGCACTGGAAATGAAAGAAATAAAGAAAAAAGACACAGAAGCAGTAGGCCTAGGAAAAGGTCACATCTGTGACCTGTGAGTGTGTATGGCCTGAAAAACAAAAACAAAAACCAGAGAATTCTAAAAGTGGAACTTTGGGCCGACCCCGTGTTGCACTCGGGAGAGTGCGGCACTGGGAGTGCAGTGGTGCTCCCGCCGCGGGTTCGGATCCTATATAGGGATGGCCAGTGCGCTCACATAAAATAAAAGTGGGACTTTAGCTTTGATTTTGAGGTTTAAGGTTAAAAAGCGCCAAGATAAGAAGTATTGTATGTACATTTAAAGAATCGGCAGGAGAAGTCAGATTAATAAAGAAAATCACTGACACAACACTGGAAATGACAGAAATAAAGAAAAAAGACACAGAAGCAGTAGGCCTAGGAAAAGGTCACATCTGTGACCTGTGAGTGTGTATGGCCTGAAAAACAAAAACAAAAACCAGAGAATTCTAAAAGTGGAACTTTGGGCCGACCCCGTGTTGCACTCGGGAGAGTGCGGCACTGGGAGTGCAGTGGTGCTCCCGCCGCGGGTTCGGATCCTATATAGGGATGGCCAGTGCGCTCACTCAGATTAATAAAGAAAATCACTGACACAACACTGGAAATGACAGAAATAAAGAAAAAAGACACAGAAGCAGTAGGCCTAGGAAAAGGTCACATCTGTGACCTGTGAGTGTGTATGGCCTGAAAAACAAAAACAAAAACCAGAGAATTCTAAAAGTGGAACTTTGGGCCGACCCCGTGTTGCACTCGGGAGAGTGCGGCACTGGGAGTGCAGTGGTGCTCCCGCCGCGGGTTCGGATCCTATATAGGGATGGCCAGTGCGCTCACTCAGATTAATAAAGAAAATCACTGACACAACACTGGAAATGACAGAAATAAAGAAAAAAGACACAGAAGCAGTAGGCCTAGGAAAAGGTCACATCTGTGACCTGTGAGTGTGTATGGCCTGAAAAACAAAAACAAAAACCAGAGAATTCTAAAAGTGGAACTTTGGGCCGACCCCGTGTTGCACTCGGGAGAGTGCGGCACTGGGAGTGCAGTGGTGCTCCCGCCGCGGGTTCGGATCCTATATAGGGATGGCCAGTGCGCTCACTCAGATTAATAAAGAAAATCACTGACACAACACTGGAAATGACAGAAATAAAGAAAAAAGACACAGAAGCAGTAGGCCTAGGAAAAGGTCACATCTGTGACCTGTGAGTGTGTATGGCCTGAAAAACAAAAACAAAAACCAGAGAATTCTAAAAGTGGAACTTTGGGCCGACCCCGTGTTGCACTCGGGAGAGTGCGGCACTGGGAGTGCAGTGGTGCTCCCGCCGCGGGTTCGGATCCTATATAGGGATGGCCAGTGCGCTCACTCAGATTAATAAAGAAAATCACTGACACAACACTGGAAATGACAGAAATAAAGAAAAAAGACACAGAAGCAGTAGGCCTAGGAAAAGGTCACATCTGTGACCTGTGAGTGTGTATGGCCTGAAAAACAAAAACAAAAACCAGAGAATTCTAAAAGTGGAACTTTGGGCCGACCCCGTGTTGCACTCGGGAGAGTGCGGCACTGGGAGTGCAGTGGTGCTCCCGCCGCGGGTTCGGATCCTATATAGGGATGGCCAGTGCGCTCACATAAAATAAAAGTGGGACTTTAGCTTTGATTTTGAGGTTTAAGGTTAAAAAGCGCCAAGATAAGAAGTATTGTATGTACATTTAAAGAATCGGCAGGAGAAGTATTTACTAGTGAGAATAGAAAGGAAAGGAGGGTTTCAGGAAATGGAAAATAGAGTCAACTGACAGTACCCGTATACAAAAAGAGAATTCAATACACCAAAAGAGAAAAAAAAAAAAGAGAGAGAGAGAGAAAAGAGAATTAAATATACGTAAGTATGCTGACAAGAAATGTACATTCGTCTTAGTGATTTTGCAGTGTTTGGGCTGCTACGGTTTAAAAGATGCCTTGAACAATGATGGAGTCCTAGAATTTCACCTTCTTTAATGTCTGTTTATGGAATGAGTTTGCTAAGTAAGCGTGCAGGGTCTGCTTGAAGTGTACTAACAAAGATATCATGATTCCTTAAAGTCCTTGAAAGATTAAGCCATAGCCTGGAGACACTTCTGTCTGCAAGAAACAAAGATGATGGCTCCCCTGCTGGGATGACTATCCTAATTATCAGAGAACCATTGTTTCTTTCTGCTCCTGGGCATCAAATATGCTGACCCCCTCAACTTCGAATAACCTCCCACCAATACTGAGAGCATTCTCTGGCTCGTGCTCGCTCCTCCAAAACCAAAGGCAGTTGGCTGTAATCCAGTTCTTACTATTACAATCCCTGGCACATTTCCATCAGCACTGAACTTTAAAACACACACACCCGCACGTACACACATACACACATGCACGCACACACACAGAGGCAATTAAAAAGCTCAGTTCACTTTTTACATACAAAAGAGAAGAAATCCTCTGATATTCCTTTTAATGATAACCTCGATCTCTTGCCACTGAACTATCTTTTTTAAAATTTTGTTTTATTTTATTTTATTTTGTCAACATACAATGTGGTTGATTATTGTGGCCAATTACCGAAACCTCCCTCCCCCTTCCTTCTCCCCCCTCCCTTGCCACTGAACTATCTTATAGGAAAAGCCTCCTGAGGATGGATTTTTAAAAACTAAAGTAGGTATCTTTGTGGGGAATCAAAAAAGAACTCACCTTCAAGCAAACTGTGTTTTTATCAAGTGTGAGACTATAAGCACTACTGTTAGCCAAATTTCCTTCGAAATAGAACTTTATCCTAAAATTCTCTCAAATTTCAAATAATTGTAATAAATTTATATGAGGGTTACATGTATTTATTTTTCTTGGCTTTAAATGGGACTTACCTCCATTTTTCTCCTTTCAAGCTAAATAACCTCCCTTATGAAAAAGTTATAAATCTAGGTATTTGCCTCCTGGAAATAGAATCGCATCCACCGTTGGGATATTTACATTTTATACTTTTGATAATTTATTTACCACCCACTTTGTTTTTCCTTTTCTTAGTACAGCTGTGTTCCCTCCACACTCAAATATGGCCTGTGTCCTGATCTACAAGAGTAAACTAACTTCATTACAGCCCTTGTCTGGCCAACTCTTTCCTTCTCCACCAGGTTCCACCCTTTTCAGGGATCATGGCCAAAGCAGTGAGGAATAGCAAAAAGAGTGCTGGAAATCTGGACTCTTAGATTTTTATCTACTGATGAGACTAACTGGCTGTGTTATCTAATTAAGGCTGGCCATGTCTGTGGGCCTCAGCTTTCTCAGCTGCAAAATAACAAGGTTAGACTATTTGCTATTTAATATTTTTTCCTCTTCTAAATTCTATGATTTTAATACTGCTTTCTAGTTTTATTGTTTCTAGAAGGGGAGAATAATCCCCAAATCTGAAAGATGCCTTTCTGAAAAGAGATCGTGTAGCAAGAGAAGTCTAGTCTTTTTATTTATTCATCCAGGCACTATGCTAACTAGGCATTGTGTTAATTAATTACACTTACTTTTTTGCTCATTCTCAAACTGTTATTTTTATTGATGCGAAATTCACATAACACAAACAACCATTTTAAAGTGATGCAACCAATTTAGTGCATTTGGTACATTCACAACGTTGTGCAATCATCACCTCTATCTGGTTCCAAAACATTTTTGCCACTCTAGAAGGAAACCCCATAAGCCAGTGAAGCCATCAGTCCCCACTCTCCCCTCCCCCTGCCCATGCTAACCACCAAGATGTTTTCTGTCTCTGTGGATTTACCTATTCTGGATATTTCACATAGATGAAATCATACAATATGTGACCTTTTTCATCTCCCTTCTTTCACTTAGCATAATGTTTTTCAGATTCATCCATGTTGTAGCATATATCAGTAACTTTTTTATTTTTTATGGCCAAATAATATTCTATAGTATGTATATACTACAATTTGTTTATCCATTCATCTATCAACAGACATTTGGGCTGTTTCCACCTTTTGTCTATCGTGAATAGTATAGCTAGGAACATGCATGTATATCAAATTGTTTTTAATATCTAGACAAATATGGCTCAAATATAGTTTACGGCCAGGACTCTTGTAAATGCTTTTGGAAGCAGTAAAATGTTTTCTTGAACTGTATTCAATCAAAGCCACTGCACTGTCATCTAATCTCTGACTTTTCTCATTTCTTTGTTCCTGACTTTATTCAACAAATTGAAGAATTATAGTTTCTCCTAATCGTTGCTGTGTAAACATAAGTATGAAATTAGAGGCTCATGAAAGTCTTTATAGTCAATGCTACATTCAGTCATATAAACAAGAAGCCATTAACATCAGAAAGAGACAAGACCATGTTTTACAAAATGTTTCCAACTGACCAATTACATACTGGGAATGGTACTAGGCTGAAAGTGCCAGGCTACTGCTATTCAGATCAATTAGGGCAGCAAAGATGTAGACATTTTTCTTCTTTAAATTGCAGCTTGTGGGGCTCATTTCTATTCTTCAGTATATAATAATGTAATAAGAACTTATTTTAAACTTTAATTTTGTTTTTCTGTCTGGTGGCCAAATTGCAAAATCACTCGAATGGATGGTAAATTTTTAGATACAGCATGATAAATACTTCATGCCAACTCCTTATCCTCGATATCTAAGACATCTGTGGTTTTATTCCAGTTTTTTGCTTACAAGTCCTAAATAATCCATGTACTACTTCTGTTCTTAGATTCACTTGCTCAATGTAAATTTGCAAGAACTACAGCGGTTAGTAAAAACCATTCCTCACATTAACACACACACACGTTCAGTGTTCTCTTGCTTTATGTCTTCATCAACCTAAAGATTTTGGCTTGATGTGGTCCACCAATTTAGAACTATTTATGTTGAATATCTCTAAGTAAATTCTGGCTTGGACTAGGTGCAGGTTTAAAAATCATACAGAGAAATTTTGCAAATTGACGAAGAGTATTGCCTTTGTGAGTCACTAAAACCTTTCTACTTTTCTAAAATAATAGACTTCATTATCTTTAGTGTAGTACTATTCACTGCTATGGGTAGCATGTATTCTTTCAGTTTTATCATAAGTGTGTGCTCTATTTACACAAAGTGCTACAGCTGCCACTCATCCACTTGGTGGGGAAAAACAGTCAAATTAGTTCTTTGAATCAAGTTCAGTTAAGACTTTAGATGAGATAGAGGTTGAATAATCATGTAGGTATTAAATAGAATCTGACTGCAGATATCACTTTAAGTTTATAGTAAATTACTGGCATACAGAGCTTTATGTAATACTTGTGCTTGTGAGAAGCCGTGCACTAAATGTAATTTTTAAATGTTGAATCACCTTAAATACATTAACGGGTCTCAATAATTGAAGAAATACCATCCTGATAGTTCTTATAAAGCAAGGAATCATCTTTCAGACAAGTGAACTATATCTTATTTGACCTATTTTTGATCTTCACATTGGATTTGTTTCAAAAGTGAAGGACTAACATCTTAAATAATAAAAATTCCCATTTATAAAGTTCTTTGTTTTCCAAACATTTTCTCACCTATTATTTTACCCACACATTTGCACTGGATGATAACTACAACTGCTGTTTCCACACATATGAGTTAGATGACTTAAGGCCTTGCTGCTCTAAGTGTGGTCTGTTAGAAATGCACAATTTCAGGCCCCACCCCGGACCTATTGAATCAGAAACTGTGTTAAGAAAGATAATCGAGTGGCTTGCCCTGGGTTTTTTCGGTGGTAAATATGGGGCTAGCACTCTACAAATGGTGTAGCTCAGAAGTCTGTCCACTGACTATCCTGAATTACAATGAACAAGGAACATGAGTGTGAGAGAATCCCCTAAATTTTTCTTCCAGAAAGAATCAACCTGGCATTTCGATTGTGTCCATGATATGAATTGTTAATTACATCAAACAATAAAATATGTCGGATCCAGGAAATAAGGCATGGCTGCAGACAGAGGGATTTGATGGGTCTTTGGAGAGCCATCTGTTTTCTTTGTCAGATTTCCAGCATCAATTTTTATTAGCACTGAGAATGGTACAACTAACTTCATTTCTTTAATACATAAATACATGTTAGGTAACTAACAGGAATTAAACACGAAACCAGAAGTCTGAAAGGAATAAAACGCAGACTAGGTTTACCAGGCAACTCTCGTTAGCATTCATAACATACTAGCATTTTCCATGGACAGGTTAGTGCTTTTTACAAAAATAATGCTTTCTTTCCTTAGCTTCTCATTGCCTTGAGTAAAATATTGAGACCCATCTTTCTGAACAAAAATCATCTTCTCCGGCTTACCAAGATGCTTTTATGATAAGATTTTATCTCAAGAAAGTCCCCTTTAAAATGCCAATAGAAAAGTGGTGACAAAATTTAACAATGAATCATTGGATTTTTGCGGGTTTGTGTATCTGACTGGTATAGAACAGGGCCTTCTAGAAAGATTCTAATTTTATCTCAAGAAAGTCCCCTTTAAAATGCCAATAGAAAAGTGGTGACAAAATTTAACAACGAATCATTGGATTTTTGCGGGTTTGTGTATCTGACTGGTATAGAACAGGGCCTTCTAGAAAGATTCTGATTCCAGGAGTTTGTAAATGTACATCAGGTGGGAGTGGAGGGCGGCACGCAGAGAGGAAAGGTGAAAGGTCGGGGGCATACCCGGGCTGGTAAACAATAAAGACTTTAAAGTTCTGTAATGTTTTACACTTTCAGAGTGTTTTCTCTGTTTGTTTCTTAGGGTAATGAGATCTCAGGAGTCATGGTGAGGATAGGGGAGACCAAAAGAGGCAGGAAAATCCTCTGAGAGGGCAGGTGCCTGAACCTAGCCAAGGGATGAATACTGAAAACACTTGAAGTAACCTTTCCTTGGGATTCTGTTCAGGAGAGATCTTTGGGGTGACTGCCCAGCTTGGGGACAATTGTGAGCCCAAGTCTGCATTTACAGAGCAAAATGCTGTCCCTGAGGTGCAGTCCCATAAAGACTTTGACCTTTTATACTCAAACCAACTCTTTCTTAGTTGACTTAGGACAGTGAATTTCCCTAAGAGAATATCTGTTTTTTCAAAAAAAGGAATGAATATTTAAAAATCTTTTTAGTTCTCATTTACTGTTTCTTCCTAGTTTACCCTAGAGAAGAGCTTCCTGAGAAAAAGAATTTTAAATACTGTAACAGGTTGCAAGGGAGGTTGTGAAATCACAATAACTGAGCTATTTAAAAACAAAATAGCATCTAAGTCCTTTGGGATGATTAGATAGACACAGTCTAAAGGCAGAATGTAAACCAAAAAGTTTTTAGTACTTCCACTCAGCAACTCACAGACAAGTGCAATGCTTATGCTTAACATTAGACTGTAGTGCTGAACTCCTAAGCATTTCAGAATTTCACTGAAGTGTGTGTTTGAGATTTTGTGCTTGAAATAGTGGTTTGGCCTGTAAGAGCTACAGCGTAAGCACCTCTAATAAAGTGACTAAAAATATTAAAATGGATGTGATTCCAGTTTTTATGAATAAAGAAATACTGAGAATTCTTCTGTTTGGGAATAATTTATAAATTAATCAATTTATAATTCCATGTATAATTATGTAGATATATGTATATAAAGATTTTTTACAAAAACAGTCTCCGTTTGTACATATTGACATACTGCGATGCCCAACAGGGAAGAGTAAACACTATTTTCATATACACTCAAAATGTAAATAGATATATATTTGTATGTGTATTCATCCCCCCAGAGCACACAGATCCACACACCATACATCTGCCAAAGAAAAAGAAAATTATTAAGTCCATGAATCCTGGACTATTTATTCTTCATTGCTTGCTTTAAAATAGAACATATTAATTTTTTTAAAAAAACTATTAATCCAAGAAAGTACTTACTGAGCATAGAGCTCTGATAAGTATGTACAAAATATGGGAATTCAAAATAGATGAAGTATTTATCAAGGAAGTCTACCACTTTGAATAGGTCTAGCATTTGACTTAAATTCATTAAAAAAATTGTTTTGTGCTTTAAAAGAGATTCCAATTAGTGAATATGCCAATTGAACTTTCTTGGCCTGTTGTGACATTATTCATTTGCCTGACTTACTTCTGGAAGCAGTTATTTTATACATTCAGCTTTTATACTCAGTTAGGTTTTTATGAATTATCTTTGTACACCACAAAGTGAAAGGGAAATTTACCACATGACCAGTTTTTGTTTTTTAATTCGAGGCATACAAAAAGTTAAAGGATATATAACCCCATAATTTAAGCTTCACCCCTGCCTAGCCTCCTCCTCCTACCATTTAGCAGCATTCTCAAGAAGAATCCACTGTTAAAATGTTGCATACAAATTATTTTGAATTTTCCCTGTTTATACAGCTATGTCAATCTACATACATATACAGTTTTTATTAAAATGGATCAGGTTAGCCATACCAATCTGTAACGTGCTTTTCCCCCTTACTTATATATCTGGACATCTTTTCATATCATCATACATAGATTTTCTCACTTTCAATGGCTGTATTGCATTCCAGTATATGGCTACATCACAATCTATGTTAGCATTGCCCACTGATATTTAAATAGTGTTTATTTGCTCCAAAAAACATTGTTTTAGGGAACATCATGCAGCTTTATGTGCTTCTAGTAACATTTATGTAAGATAGATTCCTCCATAAACCAGTTTTTGCTAAGGTCACCATAACCAGCATGTTGTTACAGCCAGTGGGGCATGTCTTATCTTTAACACACATATGACAATCCTCTCTGTTTCTTGGGAGTCTCTCTGCTTTTCCTCAGACCTCTTTCGCTTCTCCTTCTCAGTCTGCTTTGCCACCACCTCTTCTTCAATGCAACCCCCTCAAGTTTGAGCTAGGCACTCTTCTCTTTGTATATCATATTCTGTCTCTAGACAGCCTCATTAATGTCCAAGGCTCCAATGACCGTGTATAAAGGAATGGCCTCTATATTTATATCTTCACCCCAGACCACTCCTCTGGATTCCACGACCATGTAGAGTGCAAACATTTGTTACTTTTTAGATTACCTTTGATTTAATTGTCCACCTCTTGATTCTCTTCATGACCCCAGACCCATAAATCCTACTGCTATAAACTCATTATATCTAAAATCAAACTCATAATTGCATCAAACCCAGTCTTCCCCAATGTTTTTTATCTTAGTGAATGGTATTGCCATCTAAGCAGTCACACAAGCAGAAATAACTACCCTTCTACAATTCATTGCCATGCACAGCTTTATCTCCTAAATATTTCTTCAGTCCATCTGCTTTTCCCCATCTCCAATGCTACCCAACTAGTTCATGCTGTTACCATATCTCATCACTGTAATATCTTCCTAATTGAGCTCTGTCACCCACTCTCACCTACTTTCATCAAGTTTCCATCTGTAGCCAGATAGACCTCTCCTCCTCACTTTCTGCCTTTCAACCATGCCAGCCTTCTTTCAATTCCTTCAGTGTTCTCCCATGCTCCCTCTATCTGCAGAACATCTTTATTTGTTTACTCGGAGGCTCAAGTTGTATCAGTGAAAAGACAGACAATGTTTCTGCTCCAAATGGAGCTTGCACTCTAGAGGGGTGGAGTGGGGGAAGACATACAAAAAGCAAACACACACAAAAATAAACAAGATAAATATCAAACAACGATCATTGTTAATTATTATGCTGAGAATAAATTGAAGCTGATGTCAGAGAAAATGACTAACTGGCTCCTCCTTATTATGTGGACAAAGAGTTGACATTTCTTATGGGTGGGATTTATGAAAAGGTAGGAAGAGCATTCAGGCAGAGGGAACAGAGAGTGGAAAGACCCTGATATAGGAATGAGCTTAGCTTGATGGACCAGTGTGGTAGTAGTGGATGTGGTGAGAAATGAACAGATAGAGGAAATGCTCACATATACTGTTCTCTTTGTCTGGAATGTTTCCCCTCCTTTACCCAGTTATTCCTACTGTCCTCCCTTTTGCCCACTTTATTCCTACTCATTCTTTGATCTCATTTCCTCGGGGAGGTCTTTCCTGGCCCTGCAAACTTGATCATGTCCCATGAACCTGCATCATGTACCCTTCCTTCATCACATACATCACAGTTGTAGTTTAGTAACATCGATCTCCTTGGTGATTTGATTAATTTGTCTTTCTCATTCTTGAAAACGCTCCATGAGGGTCTGGACCTGTCTCTTTGCTCAGTATGGTTTTCTTAGTTCTTAACACAGATGAGGCACTTAATAAATATTTGTTAAAGTGGGATCGTTGGATCAAAGGTATGCACCTTTCAAATTTCAGTAGATATTGCCAAATTATTTTTCCCCAAATGTGTACTGCTTCACATTTCCATTAATCATACATGAAAGCATTCATTTCCCCTCATACCCACTAGGCATTCTGTTTGATTTCGCCACTTTAGTAAATGGTCATTTGCATTTTTTTCTTCTTGAGCACCTACATTTTAGATTAATACAATTATATCAAGCTCAGGTTCATACTAGACTTTTCAGGCGTGAATTAAATCTGTTAATTTGGGAATGCTTTCCTTCTATATAACTCTCCAGTTTGTGTGTGACATACTTTATATCTCATACTTCTTGTTTGAAAATTTCTGCGCTATAAGCTATGTGCTACTTTGGTAGTCACACTTTACACAGCTAGGAGAGATTGGGTGCCAGTGAAAGAGAGGTGAGTTCTATACATTTAACTGAGAAGGACGCACCAAATTAAAAAGAGAATCAGAAAAAGGGATGAGTCAAATTTAGAACTGAGCAGAGCCTTATAAGACTGGAGGCAAGGTAGGATCTGATGGTGTAAAAGATCTTGGGCAAAGTGTACCTGAGGTCTTGATAGCCCCTTAACTTTATACAGCCACTATTTCTTCAATGGCCAGGTGAGCTGACAGCAGAGATATAAAATGATATTAGAAAGAGAAGACAGACTTGTTGAATAGTAAGGCAGAATAGAACCCAAATCTGAAAAAGCTTGGATTGAAGGAATTGAACAAATATATCTAAAACCAAGGACCACTAAGGTCTTACCCATTTGGATAAACTTGGACTGAGATGTTTGTAAATGTACTCTAATAGACCCTTACTCTTGGAGTAAGGTGGTGTTCTTGCAAAGAAACAGTACATTGTCTTTTTTTTTTTTTTTTTTTTCATATTGTCTTTTAAGAAGGGCCCTGGGAGACCCTGGGGAAGGGCTCTGTTTTTAGTACCATAGCACATAAGAACAAGGCTCTGGGGCCATGGGTGATGACAGTAGGAAGTGTCAGTAAAGGCAGCTGTCATCGTTCTTGCAAAGAAACAGTACTTTTTTTTTTTTTTTTTTTTTTTTCATATTGTCTTTTAAGAAGGGCCCTGGGAGACCCTGGGGAAGGGCTCTGTTTTTAGTACCATAGCACATAAGAACAAGGCTCTGGGGCCATGGGTGATGACAGTAGGAAGTGTCAGTAAAGGCAGCTGTCATCACTGGGGACTTAGGCATAAGGTATGCATGAGTATGGTTGTCCACTTACGGCAATAAGAAACAGTGAGCAGAGATCTCAGATTCTGGACAAGGAACTCACAGGTGCAAGAGTAGTCATTGAGTCTCTAGAGCTCTAAATTGATAATGGACTTAATATTCAGTCGCGACAGAGTGGGGACAGGGAAAGGAGTGGGAGGGCAGGGTATTTGAGTTTGCCTGAGTCCTGAGACAAGACTGAAACAAATTGTGGACAGAGCTATGCAAGGGTGGGGGAAGAAGGCAGAGAAAAATGAGATGGAGGCTAACCGTGGCAAAGCCCATGATTCATCACAGGCCGCCTGTTCGGCCTCAATTACTTAGATGTTTTCTATTACCTCCACCTTCACTCTTTGTTGTAGCAATTTTGCAATTAATTCATGCAGGTTTTTGAATTTAACAATTTCCTATGCTGAAATGCTTATGGGAAGAAATGCTTTCTTTAGGAATATTTGGTCCTAGAATGCTGAAATGGGGTGAAATGGGGTCCTAGAGCACTGAGGGTATATTCAGTTTGGTTAGTCTTTTCATTTCTCCATTGTCTGAGGAGGATTTCACTGCACAATTTCTAGTACATTGTCCAGACTGGTTTTCAATGCTTTGTTCAATATGGATTTCTTTTTCTCAGTAGAATATACATCACTATTAAATGTCTCACTACTAGAAAGTCAGATAGGCTTCCTACATTTTCCCATTTTGTTTCATCTCATTACTGATAACTCATGATAGTAAATAATTCCTGTCCTAGTGTAGCATGTTGAAACAAGCACTATTGTATTTTGACAAAGCCCTGTAAGATTTTCTATTGTATTCTAGTCCCATATTTTACCTACAGGCTCTTCTGGTTCCAATTATTACAACCGATTTGCGTCAGCACAATGCACTGGAGCGCTCACTGTCTGTTCCACCTAGATAATGTTTGCAAATGTAGAACCTTAAGGACAGAATAAAAAGCCCTTTGAATATCTTTGGAATTATTGGGGTTGTAAATGAGGACAAAAATCTGTATTTCACATATTTTTATAAGTGTTCAGAAATGAGATAGTTCTAATGAATTTTGACCCTTTAAAAAAATATTAGCAGCAATACAGCAACAATAACAACAATAGATCTTAATAATAATAAATCACCAATAGCTTCACTGTCCTGCTTTTGTTAATGAAGAGAAATATCATCTTCTTATCATACCTTCCATTCAAATGAAACCAGTGTAATTTTCAAGGCATTTTGGTAGTAACAGGAATAGTTCACATATAGTAGCTAATTTTTAAGAGAGAGAATAGACGATATTTTCCTACAGGGAAAAAAAATCAGATCTCTAAAAATGATAACTCATTGTCAAGGCAAAAAAGCTTGCCAATTGCTGAACAGAAGCTTGCTGCTGTATAGGCAATTTACTTGGCAGTCCTATCACTACCTGCTGTGTGTGTTTGTGTACAGATGGCCAAAATGCCAAGCAAATCCTAGAATCACAGGTGGTAATGAAATGCTGATTCTGCATGGGAGATTGTGGGTGGGCACCCACCTGTCCCAGCAGGTAGGCTCTCTAAGTGAACCCTGCCAAGCCATGGAACCATTACCAGCCATGTGTGGGTGGTTACTGATGATGCTGAGTTAAAGGATCCCTGGGTATGAAACAAGGCAGCTGAGTGAAGGGGCATTTCCCTTCCCTGATCTGAGATAATGTTTCTCAAGGTGTAGTCCATGAACCACCTGAATTGGGATTATCTGGGTGCCTATTAAAACTGCTTAGTGGGTCCTACCTTAACTTACTCAATCTCTAGAGACAGTGTTCAGGAGTTTGCATTTTTTTTTTTTAAGATGACAGGTAAGGGGATCTTAAGCCTTGACTTGGTATTGTTAGCACCACACTCTCCCAAGTGAGCTAACCAGCTTTCCCTATATAGGGATCCGAACCTGTGGCCTTGGTGTTATCAGCACCACACTCTCCCAAGTGAGCTAACCAGCTTTCCCTATATAGGGATCCGAACCTGTGGCCTTGGTGTTATCAGCACCACACTCTCCCAAGTGAGCCACAGGCTGGCCCTAGGAGTCTGCATTGTTTAACAAGATGCATTTTTAAAAAATCTGTCTAAATGATTATTCTGAGCACTAAATTGAAGAACCATTGATTCGACATTAATAGGATAACACACATGCATACATATCACTTTATGAAATTTAAAGAAAGAACAAAGGCCCATCTGTTCATTGGCATAGCCACTTGCTGGCAGTAACCAGGTGGCTAACCACATAGCTTTCTCTGGCCCCTAGTGGTCTTTCCCAAATAGTGAATTACCTCAATATTTGCATATATACAATGCAACCTATGGCAACCACACAACTGGATTTTCAAGGACAGTTTTAATCTTATGTTATTTCATTCTTTTCAATAGAAATAGCCCATTTAAATGAATTAAGCTTTTATAATTATGCAACAGAAAAATATTTTGATATTTATTCATGTATTTGAAAAATCTCATTTACCCCTGCCTTTTCCACATCATTCAAGCAATATCAAGAACAGTCTATATGCACTCTCCTCCAGATTGGGGTGCACAAAAAGAGCAGTTGGTGAAATTCCTGGCTTTCAGCTTTTATGAAGACCTTAAAAATACATGACAGAAGCAATAGTCTAAAAGCCAAAGCACTTTTGATTTGAATGAAAGAGAATCAGAGAGAAAGAAGTGTTGATTTTGTGGATTGTTTTTAATCCTAAAAACTTGATTTTGGATATCAAGAGCCAAACTTGGTGAACACTCTTAAATGAATAGACTTTATGTTATCCAAGCAAAAATACACAAAACAACTCAAATCATTGGAGTACAATACAATCACTACCTTATACTGAGGACTTTCTATGTTCTAGGCATGTTAATAAGCATTTTACATTTATCACCTCATTTAATACTCATTTATGGTTCTATATTTAGGTACTATGAGTCCCCAATGTAAACTCAGGGAAGTTAAGATACTAGTCCAACATCACACTGCTGCTAAGTGGCAGTGACAAGATTCAAGCCTAGATCTGTCATTCCAAACCTTAAACTCTTGAACCCAATGTTATGCCCTGCATCTGTCTATTACCTGTTTTCTGTCCTGGTGTGGTCTGTACTAGGGTGTTCTTTTCTTATGTCAGAACCTTACTATTTTTTTCAGGGTATTTTTAGTTTCCTTTTCTTTCAGTTTTCAGGTATTCCTGAACATACCTTCCGTTAAGTCAATCACTTTCCCAGGAATGACTCTATCAGCCTGTTGATAATGAGGGCCCTGTGTTTCTTGGACAACAGCATTTTTATTCTGCCTATATTGCTCATGGGAAGGTGTTTGTTTGTTTGATTTTTGCTCCTTCTGGAGGGAAAAGTAACTGCATAATTGAAATCCATGCTCCAAGTGGATACCCTTTGAGTAAAACACGTATGCCACTTTACTGCTATCCCATATGGAATCTTCCCTGGTACTGTGGTCTGATGTTTGTGTCTCCTTAAAATTCATTTGTTGAAACCCTCATTCTCAAGGTGATAGTGTTAGGAGGTGTGGACCTTTGGGAGGTGATTAGATCATGAGAGCAGAGCCCTGAGGATTGGGATTAGTGCCCTTACAAAAGAGACCACAGAGAGCCAGCTAGCCCTTACCACCACGTGAGAACACAATAAGAAGGCTCCAGCTGTGAGAAAGTGGGCCCTCACCAGAACAAAACCATGCTGGCACTCTGATCTTGGCTTTTCAACCTCCAGAACAGTGAGGAAGAAATTTCTGTTGTTTATAAACTACCCAGTCTGTGGTGTTTTGTTATAAGATTAAGACACATGGCCGTGGCAATTCAGGGATATTATTATGAACAATTTCATACCTCATGTTGTAAAGGCTGTTCCAGTTATCTGCTGCTGTAGATGATTACTTAAACAATCAATGATTTTTTAAAAATTACTCTTATCTCTCTGAATTCTGTGTGTTTACAGGGTTCAGCTGTGTGATTCTTATTTGGGATCTCTTCTACAGTTGAAATTAGATGCTGGCTGGGGTTGGAGTCATCTAAGGACTCAACTGGGTGTAAAGGGAGGTTCTTCACTCATGTCTTGCACCTGAGCTGAGGTGACTTGAATAGCTAGGAGCTGCCTGGACATATCTCTCCTCATATCCTCTCTAGGTGTCTAGCTTGGGCTTCATTACAGCATGGATGTCTCGGGGTTCTTACATAGTAGCTGTCTTTCCCTCCAGTAAATGTTGAAGAAAACAAAGTGGAATCTGCAAAACTTCTTCTGACCTAGCTTTGGAAACCATGAAATGTCACTTTCACTGCTGTAAAGCTTCTTTGCCATGCCAGTTGTCAGGCTCTTTTACCTGCTAATAATCCTGCACCGACTGGACCAATTGCTGAGCTAGGTCTGGGTCTGGAGCCCACAGACCCCTCAAGCCCATTCACAGACTGGGTCACAAACCCTTTATATGCCAGGCTGGGTTACCAGATCGTCCACACACCAGGCTGGGTCACCAGACCCCTTCACACAGGCCTATGAGCTAGGTAACCAGCCAAAAGGTCCTTGGAGCCATAGGTTGGAAAGCATGGCTGCGCTGGGTGAACGCCCAAGGCTGATGCCTGCCCACCCGCCTGCTTCACCAATCTCTCTCTGTACTCTTTCTCTCCCTGTACCTCTCTCTCTTTCTCTCTCTCTCAAGAAGAACACAAGAATAGCAACAAAACTAAAAAGATACATTGGCACACATGTGCACTAACTTCACACACACACACACAGTTTGCTTACAAAGGATGCTGAACCACACCCAACTGGACCCAAGGCGAGGGCCCTGACCAAACTATTCTATTTTCCCAACAACCGCATTCTATTGGTTCTATGATAGCCAATAGAACACAAAAGGGCATGAGTACTGAGAGGCATGGTTCATTGGGAGACCATCTTTGGAAAACAGCTATTCCACAGTCTAAACCTATAACTGTTTTCCCTCAGGCCATCCCAGCTGAAGGAAAAAGACAAACAAGGATGTGGCTAAAACTTCTTATGCTAACAGGAGTAGCTTTACAAGTTCTCTCCCATTCTTTGGCTGGTTCCCAGAAGATGTTTAAGTTTTTTCTGCTTCTAATATATATATTTTTTTCCTTTTTGTCGTGACCGGCAACAGGATCGCAACCCTCGGTGTTGCGTCCGCACCTCACTCAGCCAGTGAGCGGCCGGTCTGTACATGGGATCCGAACCCTCGGCGGGAGCGCCGCCGCACTCCCAAGCAGCGCACTGTAGCAGTGCGCCAACAGGCTGGCCCTTTCTGCTTCTAATATTAATGCTATTTCCTGCCATCTGGAAACTTTAATTAGCAACTGCTTCTTCCCTCATCTCAGAATATGACTTTGACACTATTGTTGAGGTTTGACCTTGCAATCATGTGGGTGTTATTGCTTTTCCTTAAGTTGCGATAGTTTTCTGACTTACTTGGGCGAGTCTTTCAACCTGCATCAATGTTACAGATTTTTGATTAGTATCCCATAAAGGTAGTTTAACTCCCTCAAACTCTTTTGGATCCTTCCATCACTGTATTTTGGCCAAGTTTTTCAAGGTCAAAGGGAATTTGGTGGTGTCACTCACAGACATGCTCAAAGTTTTCTCTCTGTTCCCCACCATGAACCAGTAGCCTTCTGTTTCCTGGGAGTCCTCTATTGACTATGTATTTCCTTCACTGCTTAACTCAAGAGCTCTTTGACCAGAGATACTATATGTCAGTATTATTGGGGGACAAAGGAGACCACAAATGGGCCTAACTCATCATGTTGCAATATTGGGCATTTTAGGGTTCCAAACTGGGATTGCTGAGTTCGAACTATTTAAGAAGGAAAGCACAGAGATGAAGATTGAAATGTTAGCTTTATTACTGATTTGCACCTGTAGTTTTAGATTTGTAGCCAAAAGCCATTGCAAACAACTCCCCAACCCCCATCCACAGAAATTGAACTTCCCTGTGTGAAAACCTGCTACCGTTTGAAAACCTGCCTGCTAAGGTTATCATATCTTGGAGAACAAACCAGAATGTGAGAGTCACATGGCCAGGCCAGCTCTTCAAGAGATCCCAGAAGGGTGCACCAAGCTCAGCCAAACATGTCCTTCTTCAAAACTCACCCAGTCAGACAAGTTAGTTCTCTGATGGGGTAGAGCAGGTGAGGAGTGGGGAGAGGCTGAAAGTGTTCCTCTTCTACTCATCTCTCCATGAGAAACATGAAGAGAGGGGACTACATGCTTTTCTTTATTGCGTTCTAGGACATCTCTCTTCCCCCACCCAGGGAGATAAGGGAGGAAGTGCAGAGCACTCCGAAATTCCCAACGTCCACGCTTCTCATCACAAGGAGGGCTGTTGGTGGCCTACAATGGCATGCCAGAGTTCCTGAATTAAGAACATATATAAGTACTCCCACCCACCTTTGAACCTTTTCTATACTCTTTCAAGAATGCCATTGTAATTAACAAATAAAATACATCTACATAAATGAGGTAGAAAGATAAGGATAAAAACAACTTAGAATTTAGGAATATGATCCAGAGCCTGATTAGACCCTTCAAATATGACCTAGTAATTCCACAATTTTCTTCCCATTATATTCCATTTGAAGAACTATTTGTTATTGTACAATGTAAAAAAAAACAGGAGTATCATATATTTTATATATAAGTAAATGAATATGTGTGTGCATGAATATGTATGTAAACTGCCTGTTCATGGCAGAATATTCATATGTAAATGTGATGCCTATGCCTTTCTTACATAAATATTTCATTAGTTTCGGTTATGAGGTTTGGACCCTTGTGCATTGCCTTTGAGCTATCCCTCACATGTAATTTGCGCATTAAACATGTATGCGTACTTCTTTATAGCTCTATAATTGCCACGTCTACAAAATATATGTGATGAATAGGCAAAGAGCTTCTTTTCCTTTTGAATTAAAATTTCAAAAATATTAATCCATCTTTAGAAGTAAAAATACTGATCAAAGGATGCAATAAGATACTCATTAACACCAAGTGATGAAAAACCTGCTGTAATTATGATGAGCAATAATTCCGGGGGTGAGCATGGGGAACTATCCAATGGGCTTTACAAGTCATAGCTCCACCACAGTGCTGTTGATAAGTAGCCAGATCCTACCCAGGGTCTCCTGTAGTTACCCAACATCCCAGGAATGTTGTGCAAAAAAGCTTCCAAGACACATTTTTTAAAACTCATGAGAGTATGGGCCGAGCCTGTGGCACACTCGGGAGAGTGCGGCGCTGGGAGCGCAGTAGCGCTCCCACCGGGGGTTTGGATCCTATATAGGGACGACCGGTGAGCTCACAGCGCTCACTGGCTGAGTGCAGTGTGGCCAGTCTCAAAAAGGACAAAAAAAAAAAAAAAAACTCATGAGAGTAGATAAGGAGCAAAATATAAGGTTTTCCCCATTCCATTGCATTTTATGTTTCATAAACACATAGCACTGATTGAATATTGTTCTAGTTCCTTGACACAAGGTAGCTCATGTAGTCCTTATGGCAAACCTGTAAATTAGAAACTGGTGTTATCCCTGTGTTAGAGGGGGAAAATAGAGACAGAGAAGTAGGTTCCCCAAGACTGAGACTTGAACACAAGCAAGGCTGGTGCAGAAGTCCGTGTGCACGATCACTCCACCTTACTCCCTCAAGTCTGAGCACATGGGGCCGGACAGTGTTCCAGTCCTAGCAATCCTACTGCTCATTTAGCCTATGCAAATTACTTTATCTTGTTGTGCCTTATAGTCACCTTCTTTAAAAGATGATTGATTTATAGCTATTCTTTACTAAACACATCCTAATGGTAAGATGGGAACAAGTGAAATGGACTATGAGCTTCTCAAAGTTTTTTTTTTTTTAACCCTGATTCAGTATAGAATTTTAAATGGCTGCAAGTGTTTTTGACTATCATAAGGTAAATTGATCAATTGGTTGAAAATTTATAAACAAATGACTGGCTTTGTTTTGCTATTTCAATTGTTGCATATAAGACTTGAGGTAAATTGAATAAGTTGATCCACATAACATAAAAAAGGCTTTGATAGAGAAAGTTTCCAAACTTGAAGCACTAACTCCCTCAGCCTGTTATTTAGCCTTGTGAGTTTCTTCCTCCAAGTTCTATCAGATGCCTTCTTAGTAGTCTAGCTCCTGAAATGAATCCATCGTCTCAGTGTGTTCCTGGGTCCAGACCTTAATCTTTAGCCACAATTGTTAACGCTAATTGGTAGGCTCAGCAGAGAGGCTAAGGGTTGAATAGGCACAGAGAACAGAAGTAGGTTCTCTCCTTAGAACTGTGTGAATGAAAACGGTGGGAGAGGTCAGCTTGCTGCTGCCTGCACTGAATCCACTCTGGAAGAAAGGACTTCAGTCTGGCATACCTCCCAGCAAACATAATTGAAAAGAAACTCCACTAGGCAAAACTTTCTGTTTGGATTTTGTCAGATAATATAGATCTTATAGAAAAGCACACACACAAAAAGAAACCAGTCTATCCCATACCCTCTGGGCCAAAATGAGATTGTAGTTAGACAATGGCCTTGGGTCCCATGAACTTTGTCTGAGGAGCCCTGGCCCTGTGACTTTGCTCTGCTGAGAGCTTCCTCTAGTGCTAAACCCAGCCAGCTACTCACTCTAGGATCCCTGGGAAGTCTGGTGGTCATGGTTGTAGAGCATTCTGTGCCCATCGTGCTGAGGAAACAAAGAAAAGCAGGACTCTCAGATCTGAATAAATAGTGAAGGCTCTCAATGACTACAATTGGAAAAATATCACAAGCAACTTTTCTTTTGTTGTAGCAGTGAAATTATGAGATGGATAGACTTTCATCTCAGCACAAAAATGAGAGAAATTTCCCTGGGGAATTTCTTCTCAGGTTTTTGACCAACAGGAATGCATGGTGTAGATTTAGGTGGAAATAGAATAGTAAATGCCTAATGGATCTTAAGACCATGCTTTTAGCTGGTCATCATTGGCTTCAAAATCTATATAATTTGATTTCTGAAAATTTCCAAATGAAAACCATGAATGGATTTTCCCTCAATCCAGAAGAGTTCTAGGTATAAGAAGTTCAATAATGTATATATAGCCCATGGCAAAAGATTTTAAAGCAGCTCGAAGCCTTTCATCAAATGACCTATTCAATGACCAAATTGAGCACAGAGTCATTCAACTCAATCATGATGTTTAGCTACACAGAAAACACTTTGAAGATACCACCTCATCCTGATGACCAGAAATTCTCCAGTTTGTGATTGATTGGTTTTTGGTTTTTTACACAAGTTTATCAAACGCTTGAAACAGACAAACATGATTCAAAGGCCCACTAGGTGTTGGAGTAAATTTGAATAGGATCATAAACTCAATGAACATTCATGAATATATTTTGATAATGAAAATGGAATTCTCCAGGGCTAATGATATAAACACCAGAAGAATTGCCAAATCTTTTCTAAACCTAGTCTCCCATTTTCCTTTGTAATATATTTGGCTGGTGTGTGTGGGGGGGGGGGGGGCTGGTGACGGGATCCAAACCTAGTGTCATAATACCATAATACCACGCTCTAACCTGGTTGGTCTTTCTTTATGCTTGTGGGTTTAATCAGCTTTTTCCCCATGCAGATTCCTTCCATCCCCACAATAATTGAGAAATTCAAGTAAGGAGAGTTGAACCTTGGTTTAACTTCTAATGCCCTAGCATGTTGACTCACTGCTGCTGAACACAGAAAGACTCAGGCAAACTAAGATCTTTGATGAATGCTACTACTTTGGGGTTCTTTTAAAATGTTATTCTTTGAACTATATTGCACAGAAATACTACAATCATATTGTAGTAGATGTCTTTTAATTGATTTGTATGAACGTCTATAAAGTATGACATAATTAGCAATTCACAAGGAATATTCTACTCTAGTTGCTCCTTTAGTTCCTGGATATAGAAGGTTACATAAATATAGAACAAAGGAATTTTCTGGAAGAGTTGGCAGCTAAGCAGCTAGACGAGTGTTTTTGGCCTCAAAACTATTTCCTCATTTAAGAATTTCATAGCATATCATAGGTGTCAGCCAAAACTTTGTTCAGCAAACTGACATTAGAACTGTAATAAATTCATTTAAAGGAAAGGGAGATGTTTCTGCAGCTATGTGGTGAGACTAATGTCCTCAAAGAAAATTGTTGATTGTAGTAGATGTGCTTCACCTGTCAAAATGATAAAATCTAGAAAGCTTTTACCTCTCCTAAAGATCACAACAACTTGGCTTTCAGACATATCACAGAGAGTATGTTCCCCAAAGGCAGAAATATGAATATTAACCTAGTGAGTGCTGGCACATCATTTGAAGTATGCCAGCAGTGTTGTCCTTTTCTGGAGAAAACAGCCCAAACCACCCCCTTGCTCCTATCATCTCTGCAGAACTGATACTCCTGGGGCTCTGCTGTAACAACTTCTTAATTGTTGTCCAAGACTCCTTACTCCACTATAGCAGTACTGGCTGGAACAAGCAGATCAGACTATGAGCAGGAGTCTCTGTCATCTGCCTACAGTTGCAGGATGGCATCTGGATCAATCCCACTGATACTTCCTCCTCCTTCTAGATGGCCAACATGAATCACCACTACAAAGAGGATAGATTACTCCAAGAGACACTACACAAGAATCATTCCTCTGAGAAATTCCAGCCTGCTCATCTTGCTCAGGACTCCCTCGCTGTAAAGCCCCGCTAAGTATTCTACGTAGTGCAGTCAGTAGATTAACAAGGAGGCTGTATAGAAGAATGGCCCAGAGTCCCAGAAAGACATTCAATATCTAGATCAGTGCTGTCCAATAGAAATGTGAGCCACATATGTAATTTAAAATTTTCTAGCAACCCTTGTTAAAAAAGTAAAAATAAACAGGTAAAGTTAATTTTAATTGATTTTACTTAACAACCCTGAATAATCTATGGATCTCATTCAAACTTCACAAATTGTCCCACCAATTAATTTTTTCTAGCTCAAGATCCAATCTAGAGTTTTCTTTAATCCGGAACAATTTCTCAGTCTTTGATTTTCCTGACCTTGACATTTCTGAAGAGTCCTGCCCAATTATTTTGTAGGATATCTCTTAATTTGGGTATGTACGATGTTTTCTCATGATTAGATTGAGGTTATATACTTGGGGCTAAAGAACTACAGAAATGATGTTGTGTCCTTCTTGGTGCATCAATGTCAAAGGCATATTATGTCAATTTGCTCCATTACTGATGATTTTAACTTTAAATATTTGATTCTGGTGGTGTCTGCCAGGTCGCTCCACTGTAAAGTTATTAAGTAACAAACTTGTGGTGAGATATTTTGAGATTTTGTAAGGAAATGGTTTGTTATACTTTTATCCTCTAATTTTAGCAACCGTTGATGATTCTTGCCTGAAACGATTATTACTGCAGTGTTTGCCAGATGGTTATTTTCTATTTTTAGCATTCCTTCTACATTTATTAGTTGGAATTATACTGTAAGTGAGAACTTTCTCTTCTTCCCCATTTGTTTATTTATAGTAGTATGAACTCAGATTCTTATTTTATTCAGTGGGTTATAATTCATTATTAAGATTTTTTATTTTGTTGCTCAAATTGTCCCAGACTGGTGGGCCAGCCCAAGGCTCACTTGAGAGAGCATGGTTCTGACAACAACAAGTCAAGGGTTAAGATCCCCTTACCAGTCATCTTTAAAAACAAAAAAATTGTCCCTGATTGGACATTTGGAGCCCCGTAAAGTTAGTTCCTGTGTCCTTCCAAGATGCCCTTGTCCAGAACACTTCCTTATTTTTTGATACTATAAGTTATTCCAGTCTTATCTTGTACTTTCCTGGCTCAGACCTATAATCAGCCATTGATAAGGAACATTGGTTCCTTTTAGTGGAGGATGGCATTTAGAAGACAACATCTGAGCATTAGGCGTGCTCATTGCCATGAGGTATTACCATGAACTTAGCTGGATAATATATGTATGTATATATGTGCACACACACTTGTATTCACATCTACATTTATTTCTATATGTATCTGTGTAAGTGGAATTCACAATGCCTCTAGTTCCAATCCAACACTATAGGGTTCACTAGCTTTCTCCTTTTTCACATCTGTAACTCTTTTCTCCAACAGTGAGAAAACTGGCTCTCATCATCTGCACTGTGATATGTTACTTATCTGATCATTCCCCTGAATGTAACCATTCTCCCATAACCATCTCCACCCCCTTCCTTTCATGGATGTCTTCCTCACTCCACTTGGGCTGTGACATGTTGTCAGTGTAGTCCTGTGAACAGGATGCCTTCCCCGTCCTACTTAGGCTCTGACACTTTGTGCCTGGCTGTCACCCTTCTCCCTTATCCCTTACCTGAAGACCATAGCCACATGGAAGAGAGAAGATACTGAAGCATGGTCAGAGCTCTGTTATTAGGGAAAAAGGGGAAAGTGGATTTTGGATCGGTAGCCAACAGAGCCTGCTACAAGCATCCATTGCCATTTTAGTATCAGTAACCATTTTCCTTTGGGGAACCATGCATATCTGTTCACACTGTCCTCATGGTTGGAGTGGGGCCAGAACCATCTTTAGCTCCAGTGAGGGCAGGTTAGCCATATTGCAAGCCCTTAACCACTGTGGTGGGTTCAAGAATGGGCATATAACCTAAGTCAGGTCAATGAGAGCCTTGCCTTAAATTGCTAAAAGAACTGTAGAGAAATAGAATCCTTTTCTGCTGGTGTTGCCAAGCCTGGGCCTGCTGATAGTCATCTTGCCAACACATCTGAAAGTAAAGCCAACATAAAGGAAAGAGGGTCTGTGACTTGGAAAGATAGATTCCACGCATCATTGTTTAAGCATCTCAATCCAGCCATGCCTGAAGCTAGCTATACTGGCTTATCAGTTGCATGAACCAGTAATTTGTCCTTTTTGCTTAAGACAATTTGAGATAGGTGTCTGCCACTTGCAAAAAAATTCTAACTGATACAGCTGGGTCTTACAGGGCTTTTATATTCTCCCATCAGCTGGGAGAGGGTTAAGTACCATAATTCTTGGCCTGATACGAGTATAGTGGGATGAAGCGAAAACAATAGCTTTGGACTTTAAGTGAGAACTTTATGGAAAAATCAAAGGGTTAATAATGCTTTAGAAAAAGTCTCTGTGGACCCTGATATACTTTTAAAGTCCATGCCAGGCTTACTTAACTAGTTTGTTTCCTTTCCACAACTGAAAAATGGTGACAACAATACTGAAACTTTCAAATTACTCCTCCCAAAGATCAGACAAGGAATTATTAGCACATGTTTTAAAGCAACTTCAATTCCTGAAGAGCCGCAGTATTCTTTACCTTATTTTCCTATACTGTACTTCTCTTCATCCTCTTGCTTGCGGCCAGTAAAAAGTACTGTTATGGAACATATGGCATGTACCGCTTTTTAAGAAACAAACTTACACAAGAAAGAGGGTCTGAAGGCCACATCTGGGCATTTCAAAACGGTGGTTCCAAAAGGAAGTCAGAAACCTCAAATGAATAAAAAGGGTGTTTCAGCCCAAAGACAAGGATTTGGTTTTCTCTGTTTATTTTAGTCATTTGCTTGGCATTGGGATTGAGGTCACTCTTCCAGTCGTGCACTGCAGCATCTTGCCTGGGGTTAGCAAAAAAGAGTGAGACAGAGAGAAGCTGAGTCAGCAGGACTCACTGGCATGAGTGTGACAGGATAAGTGCGACAGGAAACGGCTCTTCTCACAGCTGCGCCTCTCACATTGTCTCTTTAAACCTGCGACTTGGAATTTTAGGAGTTTTCTTCCTTTCCTTTTTTCCTTGTCCCTTTAAAATGACAGATTTCTCTCTTCCTTTGTCTTTTAGGATTTCTGGTCCCCTGCCTCTGTCAGCCCTGCCCCTGGCTTGAGGCACTGGTGGCGTGACCCGGCTGTGTGGCAGAACCACTCAGTTGCTACTAAACTGCCACTCACTTCCCAGAGAAAAAGACTCAGCTATAATCCTGTAATCTTTTCTTCACACAATGACTCTATTTCACTGGAAGGAGTTAAAATGATTGGCTTTTGTCATTTGGAATCTGAGCACAGATGGATAAATTTTTAGTTAGGAAAAAAAATCAAACCGTAAACATGGCAACAGTATTTCCTGTTTTGAGGACAAATGTGATTTCATCATATTAAAAACACGTTGGAATGCTCTCTTCATTCTTATTTCCTTACCCTGTGAAGCTGACAAAGATAACTGAGCTAATACTCTGCCTCATATTAGTCAGATAGGGACGTATTACAGGAGTGGGATGTAGGTGGAGTAGTTCTGGCCATACAGCATTTTAAAGATCTAACAGAGAGTAAAACTTCAGCATATGGTTGTATAAGATCGGTGGCAATTCATTTTTAATTATCACAAAAGAATAACTTTAACAGATAGATTCAGTAGTTTTTGTTTTGTTTTGTTTTGTTTCTTAAGACAGTGTATCCAAACTTCCTTCTGGAGACTACAAACCCAACATCCCAAACCCAGGGAAACTCACCCTACCCTGGATAAAAGAGAAGCTTCATGACTCAACTTTTTACCTGAATTTCACACTTACAGAGTGACATGTGTAAGAAGTAAATTGGCTTTATACCCCAGTGAGATCTTTGATCTCTTAAGGAAGAAGGAAAATGCTTGGTTTCTCACGTGGTCTCTCTCCTCTACTAGTTCTTGTGCAATCACTCAATCACCAAACCTAACAGACTCTACTTCCTAAACCATTGTGCTGTTGGTTTGCTCTCTACCTCCCCATTTGTTCAAGCCACCATTGTTTCTCACCTGGATAATTGCAAAAGTCACTTTCCTTACCCCAACCTTCCACCCTGCCATAAGAATGATCTTTCTATTATATATTCTATAGTGTCCCTCCTTTGCTTAATTTTTATCTTCATGTTGCCTCCAACTCACTGCAGAACACAATCTTTTATATCTGGCCTTATCTCTCCTGCCTCACCTATCTCATTATCCCCACTTAATACTCCAAGATGCTGAATTACTTGGGAACTCTCCTACTCTCGTATGTGGGCCTTTCTCTCACTCAAGCCTTTGCATATACTGGTCCTCTTCCAGGAACTCACTCTGTTGCTTTGTAGATGGTTAAAAAGCTGCTGCTGGAATTTGGAAACTTAGCTCAGATGCCCATGCCTCTCAGACATCTTTCCTGACTTCCCATCTACTTCCAGGTAAGAAACATCTTCTATTTGCCCCCCTGTGCTTACCTCCATCATATCACTTATATTATTATTATCTTTTCCTTGTTTGTCTTACTTACCAGCCTGGGAAGGGCCATGACTTTCATTTCTGTATCTCCATCACCTCCCATGGTTCTCAGCTTACAGCTAGTGCTCAAATATTGAATGAATGAATAGACAATGTGAGAATGAACATGGAGAGTTGATTGTGATTATATAAAATTTAAGCATTTGTTGGGGGTTGGTTGCTTTCAATTGGCAATGGCAATGACCAATTCTAGGTCACGTGTAAATCTATTCAGTTGGACATTTTTGGTTAGGTTGTTAGAAGCTTTGAAATCTATATAGAATTTCTGCACCAATTAACTGTAGCAGCACTAAATTATTCAAAACAGAACATTAAGGCAAACATAAATTCACCATATGGAGCCATTAAAAGGTGTAAAAAATGGGAGAATGTTGCTGATAAAATGTGACCAGGTTTTCAAACAGGGGCAATATTGTCAATTTACATCGCAGAGAACTTATTCATACTCACCGGCAAACAAAGGAATAAAGATTATGACTTGTTCTGAATACTTGGAAGATGAAATCATCCTTGAACTCCCTGTACCTGAGTCATAGTCTAGTAATACTTATTATGAAATTTTATGCCCTACTACTAATCAAACTGAACTTTATATCCTAGTATGCTGGTTTCCTTACTATTTTCTAAACCCATTTAGGGCAGATTTCATGCTCTTACTTACATATGCTCCAATTGGGAATATTCTCTCTCTTATCCTTTGCCTAATTGACTCCAGTTCTTCTCTGTCTTCTATTCTCAACCTCAATCCCGTCACCTTCAAAGAAATCTCCCACAATTCTTCTGTCCCACATGAACTATGCCTTTTCTCATTTTCTACAGCACTCATGGCTGTGGCACTCACATAGCTCCTCTTGTACCCTTACTCCAGTGAGTCTTCATCCTTGTCAGGATCTATGATCCATTGACACCTTTTTACCATCCCAACATCTCTCATGTCTTCCCTATGACCTGATGTAAGAGACCTCCCTGGTCAATTATTAAAGTCATTATTATTTATAATACTTGCTTAGCAAAACCCCAATCCAGGCATAGTTCCAACCTCCTGCCTGTGGTGCAACTGCTCACATAGCTGAGCATAGCTGGAGAAAAATGTTGCCATGCCATGGGTCTCATTTTGAATATATGATCACTAACCTTGAGTGGATTCTTACTGCTCCCGGGCAATCTTTTTCTATTTTCCTATTCCATCCACTCTCCCATTCTCCTAGACTACTATACCATGTTGTTATGAGATTGTATATTGGCTCATCCTCTAGTTATTTGAGGAACCTTGTTTTTGCAAGGCTGTATATAATTCAAGGGCAGGAGCCCATTGTCCAATGCCTATTTTATATCCTTCATAATGCTAAGCACATGAGTGGTCCCCATGTAAATGGGCCAAGGTCATTGAATAGGTCCCCTATCCCAACCTCAGGATATGGCAAGGAATTCCAAGAGACTAGGAAGTTAAACTAAATGTAGAAGGTCCAAAAGCCATTTGAAATTTCCCCTTCTAGAGAATACTGACAGTGGGGGTGGCAGGAGAGAGACAAATAGGGTCCATTAAATTGAGAGGAGGTAGCAAATTAAGGAGGCAAAAAAGCTAATTGTTAGGAACAGCTCTAGAGTGAAACTACCTTGGTTTTCAGTTGGCACCACTGGCAGCTGGCCTAGGTGATAATAAAACTGGTTGAAAAGAATCGAATTCTGAAAAAGACTATAGGCAATTGGCCCTACCTTCGCAGTTGTGGAAATTCATAGAATTTCTTTCACTGTACGTGAAGATAATCTGTATTACAAACCTTAATACAATTCATGGGGAGGAGAGAGAGTTCTACAACCAACCAGTTAAAATCTCAGGAAACTGATACAGCTGGTGACCTGGGCCAAGAAGGGCATTGGTGTTGTCTGGGTTCATGATACAATAGTCATCTCTGTTATCTGATATGTGCTCCCCTTTTTTCAAAAAAAGTTTTTAATTGAAACAATATTGATTGTACATATTTATGGGGTGCAGAGTTATATTTCAATACATGTATACAATACGTGATGATCTATTCAGGGTAATTAGCATATCATCATTGCAAAACTTAATCATTTCTTTGTGATGTGTACATTTGGTCTCTCTTGAACTCATTTGGTAACATGCAATAAATCATTGTTAATTATAGATTCCTGGGTCATCTGTACACCAGTAAGACTTATTGTCCTATCTAGCTATAATTTTGTATCTGTACTCCTCTTAACTCCTATCAATCTCTTGTTGAGTTTTGTGCTAGGCACAAAGGAGGATATAAGCCAAATGTAAGATATTGTACTATTTTCAGAAAACTTACAGTCTAACTGGGTAAGAGACTCTCAAAGGCATGCACCCAAAGTTGGGCACATGGTGCACAGTCAGGTGTTAGCTTATGTGAGGTAGTATGGGCTCAGAGAAGAAAATGAGCAGAATGGTAAGGAACCTCTGGCTTAGTTAGTTGCTGGGTTCATTCACCTCTCCATGTTCTTTGAGTATGGCCAGAGAATCCCATGAGCTAATGTGTGAGTGTGCCTAAGTGTGGGAGGAGGTATGGTTATGGGCAGATCCTAGTCCATGATATTGCTTGTGTATCTGTTTTGAAGTTTGTGTGTGAATGTTTACAAAATTTAATCTAAATGTTTGATCTAGGGAGCTAATCTCTTGGTAAACACTTTTTAGGAGAGCTCTCTGCTATAAAAAGTAACTCAGAATCTTAAGGGATTGTCAATTTCATGTGTATAGGAAATTCTTACCATTTTCCTCAATGCCAGACACACATACAAATGCTGGATGATCATGTGCATGCCCCAGGAAAATCAGATATTGATAATATTTTCACACATTTAAGGGTAAAGTTTAGCTCTGACTCTGCAAGAAAATATAGAGAGAAGAGTTGGGTAAGATGAGGGAAAGACATGAGCTGGGACCAATGACCCAAGGACACACCTACCAACATATATATTTCCTTTTTCTGGTCTCCTCTGCTGTGGCCCTTATAGCTGGTTTGGATGTGGGTGAATAGTGTTGTAATGTGACAAAGTCTCCAAAGTCCCTGCCCATGAGGAATGTGAGGGATTAAGTTGTAGCTCAGGAGGTAACCAAGTTTAATAATTTATTTCTTTAAATCATTCATTCTTTCTTTTATTCAGTCACTGACTCTCTAGTCTCTTTAAATATTATATTTGTTTGGGCCAAGGGGGAAGGAAAGAGTGACATCAATAATTAAAAATGAACTGTAGGGAGAGGCAGTAATGAGACACATTGTCCTTATAATAGCGTCCTCACAAAAACATGCCTGGGCTGCAGCTTCTGACTGAAGTCACTTATTTCAGGAGATTTCCCCCCATTATTAACTCTGCAAAGATCTGATGGAAACCAGTCCACACTAGATTTTATGAGATTTCTTTAAAGAAATAAAAATCCTTCCTCTGTTCAGTCTGTTCATTCCTAGACTCTAGTACTGGATGAGGAAAAAGCTGATACCCAATTAGCATCATCATATCTTGACTAAAATCTGATATTTGCATTCAGTTTGAATTAATTTGGGATGGTTAATAATTATTAGTTCACCCTTATTTGTCAAGGTTGAGTTCCAGCAGTTACTAGCATCATCATATCTTGACTAAAATCTGATATTTGCATTCAGTTTGAATTAATTTGGGATGGCTAATAATTATTAGTTCACCCTTATTTGTCAAGGTTGAGTTCCAGCAGTTACTAGTTCTGTTTAGATCATATGTAGCTAATAATAATACTAGCTAAGTTTCATTGAGCTCTTATTATGGCCAGTTGCTTGCTGAGCAAGGAATCTAATTTGTTTTGCTATTAATGTAAGTCAATGGCAGCTTTTAAGTACAGCTGAATTGAGACTGGTTGTGGGTCAGATAATCAAGGAAAGTCAATTTCGGAGGAGAATCCCAAGAAAATGATGCATATATACCTTAAAACATTTACAATTATATTTTTCTGCTATCTTTTGATGTTTAGCCAAGGCCTTTTTTTCTAGTGTAGATCTGCTGGAAGGAGTTTTGCTTTGTTTTTTTGTTTTGATTTGCCTTGGTTTTGTCTTTCGTAAGCCACACCCGTAATTAATAGTCTACAATTTCCACATTTCCACATTTAGTTTTTTTAAAGAGCAGCAGGAATTTCAATACACTTGGGAAGCATCTTGCATACAGAGTTCTTCTAGATTTTTAAGATTGTTTTCCCAGTCTTTTACAGCCATCTAATTTGCATAATTACTTTTCAATGATTTGCCTTTCCTAAGTTTTTTCAGAAGCATTCAACTTGGTTTTTACAAGTTTGCATGCATTTTCATCTCTTTAATTAAATTAACAAGTACAATGGACATAAACAATTTTGGTAATAAACACAATGACTTTTTAAGAATTACAATTTAATTGGTGGAAGCAGAAGCATGGACACATATGACAGTAAATTAGGAGTCTCAACGAAGCAGTAGTTCTGAAGTTATCCTCCAGCACATTTAGAAGTCCAGTTATTTAACTTCTCTTAGTCTTTGTTTCTTTATCTTCAAAATGAGGGAAAGAATAGTCCCTACCTCCAGGGTTGCTACTGGGATCAAATGGAATCATTTATGTAAGCTACTGGCACATAGATGGAGCACTTTACCAAAAAAAATAAAAGAGCCAATGCATTTCTCCCTTTTGTTCACTACTGTAATCATAACAGAGCCATTCATTTTTCTTCCTTGAAATGCCCTTCCCTGCCTCATGGTTCAGCTTCTTCCTAACTCCTAATGCTTTGTTTGGCTGTGTTACCTCATATTGATTCTTCCCTTCTAATAACTTATCACCTATACCACACTATTAGCAATTCAATTCAGTAAATATCAAATTCTTACCCTATACAAGACAGTAGTAAAAACTTTAAGAAATATAATGAAGAACATGACACAAACTCTGCCTTTAACAACTTTCAGTCTAATTAATGATATAAAAGATACACACAATTGGATTCATTAAAATTAAAAATGTCTGTCAAAAGATGACATAAGAGTATAAAAAGACAAACTACAGACTAGAGGTAAGGTCTTTTTGTAACACGTATATCTGACAAGATTCATACCCAGCATATATAAAGAATTCCTACAAGTCATTCAGTAAAAGAAAGACTTGACTAGGTACTTCACAAAAGAGGAAATGTCCAACAAAAGTGTGTTTTGCATCATTAGTCATGAAGAAAGTTTAAATTAAAATCACAATGAGATATCACTATATATTCATCAGAATTGATAAAAAAAAAATTTAAACAATTTTCCAAGAGTTGTTAAGGATAAGGAGCTACTAGAGCCCAATTACTCATCAATTCCTCTCTAAGTATGCACTAAAAAAAAAGTTGAAATATATACACCAAAACACATCTGTTAGAATGTTCATTGCAGCATTATTCATAATATCTTCAAAATAGAAACCACCAAATATGCATTGAAAGAAGAATGGACTAATTGTGACATATTCATATAATAGAATACTATGCAGCAATGACAACTAACAAAATATTGCTAAACAGAAATGTGAATTAATTCCACAAATGTAATATTGAGTAAAAGAAGCCAGACACAAAAGAATTCAAACTGTATGATTCCATTATATAATATACAAAAACAGTCAAAACGAATCTATGGTAATATAAGTAAAAATAATGATCACCTTTGGGAAAAATGACAAAGAAAAGAAAGCCTCTGGGGTGCTGTGTGGTTGATCTGCATGGTCATAATATAGGTGTGTTAAATTTGTAAAAAAAAAAAAATAAATAAGCTATTCACTTACGATTTGTGTACTTTCCTGTATGTATGTTCTATATCAATACAAATGTTTACTAAAAAAGAATAAAAATTAGCTTTTTAGGGAAGAATAAAAGATGAGCACAAGTCAAAATGTGAGAAGTGCCACCGAAAGATTTCTAAGTAAAAAGCTGTAAAGTCAGAGAGAGTACATCAGGATGAAAGAAGTCATGCATGGTAGGTTTTTTAGTTTGCCTGGGAAGGACAAGGATGGGCTGGGAGAGGGCAAGAAAAGAGCATTTCTGCAGGTGCATGGTTTGAATAGCAAGCACAAAGATACAGTACATGCCCAAAGAACAGCAATTATTCCAGTTTGGCCAGAGTATCAGGTGCAAGACGGCCAATAATGAGGAAGAAACCTGGAAAAGTAGGTTATAATTCTGTTGTGTAAGGTCTTGAAAAGCAGGCTGAGGAATATGCACTCTACTCAATAGAAAATAGGGAGTCACTGAAGATTTTCGAGGGAGTTATACCTTTGCAAGATCAAACAAGTGGGAGGGGGAGGGGAGTGTAGGAGCAGAGGAACTAGAAGCCAGGCAATCAGTTACAGGTCTGTCTCAAGTGGACCAGGTGCAGGACCTGAGGACCTGAACTCGGTTGTAAGCATTACAACGTGGAAAGGAGGGGTTGATGCAGATGCCAACATAGAAAGAGACTTGATAGAACTTGAAAACCAATTGGACTTGAGAGAAAGGGAGACAGAATAGTCAAAGAAAACATTAGACAGGCTGTCCAGGAAGATAGGTACATTCACTGTAAGAAAACTTTTCACCATTAAACCTTTTTGTTTCCCTATGTTTTGTCTCAATCAAACTTCATATTTTCTGAGCACAGACTGTATGTCATAATTTTTTGTTTCCCCACCTCCCAGCCCGACTCTTTGAATATAAAGGTAGTCATGAAATTATTTGGATTTGATTGTTATCATGACAGGGAAAACATGCAGCCAAGACCTCCCCTGCTTCTTCAGGTAGGCCAGGAATTTGACTCTGCTTTCAGTTTTAACTTTGCCAAATTCAATAATTCTCTTTCCCCACAAACTAGTTGAGCAGGAAAAAAATTCCAAAGACAAAGAATCATGACTTGTCAAACATCCTTGTGTTTAATTCCAAGGGATATCTGAATATGAGTCAAAATTGTTCCCCCCAATAGGTCATTAAACGACCGTGTATTTAAGTACAGTAGTCCCCCCTTATCCATGGAGGATATGTTCCAAGATCCCCAGTTGATCCTGAAACCACAAATAGTACAGAACCATATGTATACTATGTTTTTTTCCTATACATACATACCTAGGACAAAGTTTAATTTATAAAGTAGGTGCAGTAAGAGATTAACAACAATGACTAATAATAAAATAGAACAATTACAACAGTATGCCAGCAACACTGCCCTTGTGCTTGGGGCCATTATGAAGTAGAATAAGGGTTACTTGAACACAAGCACTGTGATACCACAGCAGTCGATCTGATAGCTGGAAGGACTACTAAGTGACTAGTGGGTGGGCAGTGTCTACAGTATGGATACACTGAGCAAAGGGATGATTCACGTCCGGGGCGGGACAGAGAGGGATGGCACAAGATTTCATCATGCTACTTAGAACAGTGCACAATTTAAAACTTATGAATTATTTATTTCTGGAATTTTTCATTTAACATTCTCTGAATGAGGGTAACTGAAACTGCAGAAAGTAAAATCTCAGATAAAGGGAGACTACTACCTTTTGTGTATCAGGCACTTGAAGGAACTCACAGGACTTGGAAAATTTTTAAGTGAATTTATGAGGTTTCAGATTATAGACATCAGCAGAAAGAGATGGATGAATGCGTTTAATGACACAGTTGTCAGAGTATGCTTAAATAGCCAAGACCCCAGGGACAATTTAAATTTGTCCCACAATAATCTTGGTTCAGTATTTTCAAAACATAATCCTTGAGCTTTTTATTATTTTCAAAAACTAGCTTCAGCACCTGGGCTTTTTATGAAGCCAGAAACTGATTTTCTAAAATACCCTGTGAAAAGCAGTGTTGAGTATTAGGTTTATAAAACAACTTTGAAATATTTCTTAAATAATTATTGAAAAGTTGTGGGTTTTACTCTGTGGTGTAGAT
The DNA here is from genome assembly GCF_000696425.1 of Galeopterus variegatus. NCBI lineage: Eukaryota > Metazoa > Chordata > Mammalia > Dermoptera > Cynocephalidae > Galeopterus > Galeopterus variegatus. The sequence continues at coordinate 214,974 of NW_007727167.1, read as the reverse complement.
CAGTGCTGCACAAGAGAACATTCTGCACTGATAGAAATGCTCATTCTGAGCTGTCTATACAATAGCCACTAGGCTTATGTGACTACCAAGCACTTAAAATGTATGTAAGGTGACTGAGGAACTAGACGTTAAATTTGATTTAAATTTGATTAATTTTGAATTTTATTTTTTTTATTTTTATTTATTTTTTTTTTTTGTCTTTTGTCTTTTTCCGTGTCCGGCAACGGATCACAACCCTCAGTGTTGCCCCCGTACCAGACCAGGACCGGCAACGGGATCGCAACCCTCGCTGTTGCCCCCGTGCCGGACCAGGGCCGGCAACGGGATCGCAACCCTCGGCGTTGCTCCCGCGCCTCGCTCAGCCAGTGAG
>NW_007727167.1:192386-214308 GCF_000696425.1 Galeopterus variegatus | reverse complement strand
AGCGGGAACCGGTCTGTATGTGGGATCCGAACCCTCGGCGGGAGCGCCGCCGCGCTTCCCAAGCGGCGCACTATCCAGTGCGCCACCAGGCCGGCCCTAATTTTGAATTTTAGATAGCCACATGTAACTAGTGACTACCATATTGGATAGCACAGCCCCGGGTGTTAGTAATTTCCTCTCCCAGGAGTGCCCAGTCCTACCAATAACACAACCTAATGCTGAATAAATGTTTTATGCAGAGATTGCTGAACTTTTGTGTCCTTTATTTTGCTGAAGTATCTTAGGAACTTGGTGGAGATGATAAGGACTCCTGTGTAGTTAATTCAGGTGGATTCCACTCTTATCTATTGGCCACTAACTAAATGCCAAACTCTACATGAAGATGGCCTTTGTTTTGGAGAAGCCCACAGCCTAGTTGTAGAGAAACAAATAAGCAGATAACGTCAGTTCAATTAGGAGAAATGGTAGAGGAGACACAGGGAAGAGCACTTCACCAAGAGCTTTCTGGTGAATCCTGAGCTGAGTCTTGGAGGCTCAGTATGAATAAGCCAGGCAAAGGGGTGGGGGGTGAAGATGGAAGGAGAAGGACAGTCAAGCCAAAGACAGCAAATGGATAGAGCCACAGGGATGAGAACTACACACATGCTGTAAGGAAAAGTACAAGGCAAGGAATGGCAGGAAATGGGGCTGGAGAGGTAGGTGAGGGCCAGGTTCAAAAGACCTGATTGCCCAGTGGCAGTGGGGGCACCTGTAGTCACTTTAGCCCAGGAGTTCTGGGCTGTAGTGTGCTTTACCAATTGGGTGTCACACTAAGTCTGGCATCAATATGGTGACTTCCCAGGAGCAGGAGACCACCAGGTTGCATAAGGAGGAGTGAACCAGCCCAGGTTGGAAACAGAGCAGGTCAAGACCCTTGTGCTGATCAGTAGTGAGATAATGCCTGTGAATAGCCACTGCACTCCAGCCAGGGCAATATAGTGAGACCTCGTCTCTTTCTTCAGCAGTGAACATTTATGGCTTATAACAACTTAATGAAGGATGGGCCTCAGGTCACACAGAACATTGCAATCAGACCCCTGATATTTCTGTCTAGGATACCACAGTCCAATTCACTCTCCAGGGCTTCTCCAACCAATACAACAGCCACTGGCCACATGTGGCTACTGAGCACCTGAAATGTGGCTGGTGGGAATTGTGTAGAATGCACATTAGATTTCAAAGGCTTAAGAAGTATCTCAAGTATCTCAATAATTTTTAAGGTACTTATTAAATGTTAAAATAATATTGTGGATATATGGTGTTTATAAAGTACATTATTAAAATCAATTTTATCAGTTTCTCTCTTTTTTTTTTTTGTCTTTTGTCTTTTTTCCGTGTCCGGCAACGGGATCGCAACCCTCGGTGTTGCTCCTGCGCCTCGCTCAGCCAGTGAGCGGGAACCGGTCTGTATGTGGGATCCGAACCCTTGGGCGGGAGCGCCGCCACGCTTCTCAAGCGGCGCACTATCCAGTGCACCACCGGGCCGGCCCCTTAAAAGTTTTTTTAAATAAAAAAAAGAGAGCTGATCCATTCAACAAATATTCATTGAGCATCTACTATTTATCAGACACTATGTGAAGGTAAGTTCTGGGCACACAGAGATGAAGACAACATGACTCATCCTCATAGAGCTCAATATCCATTGAAGAATACAGAAACATAAACTGATGTCTTAGTTTGTGCTGCTATAACAAAAATACCATAGACTGAGTGGCTTAAACAACAACATTTATTGCTTACAGTTCTGAAGGCTGGCAAGTGCAAGATCAAGGCCCTGGCAGATTCAGTATCTGTTGGGAACTCGCTTCCTGGTTCATAAGTGCCTTTCTTCCTACTGTGTCCTCACATGGCAGAAGGGAGTGAGAGAGCTCTCTGAGGTCACTTTTATAAGGGCACTAATCCCATTCATGAGAGCTCTGCTCTCAAGACCTAATCACCTCTGAAAGTCCCCACCTCTTAATATCATCACATTGAGGGTTAGGACTTTGACATATGAATTTGGGGGGGAGACACAAATATGCAGTTCATTGTAACAGGCAACTCTAAGAAGCTGTGAAAAGCACTTATAAGAGTAAGAACAAGATACTTTGGGGACACAAAAGAGGAGCACATATCCAAAAATATCTCAAAAACCTGCCTCAAACATACCCAATAGTTAACAAAGGGTCAATATCAAAAGGCAAAGGTTGTAACTCTCATTTGAAAGAGAGATGAACAACTGGCCTCAGTGACAAGATTGTGCAGTACAAAGAAAAGAGGACACTCCACACAGCACTTAATTTTCACTCAGACAGATATATGATGTATAAAAATTGCACTGGGTTTTGGATGTTTCAATATCTTGGTGATATGCTGTGAAGAAGAATGTTATCTGACAACTCATAGGCAATTGAGTTCCATTTAAAAATTGTTCTCTTTATTTTTTCCAAAAAGTGCTGCATAGCTTACAGTTATGTTTGAAAATTAAATGGCTAGATGTTATTTATACATTGCTTCAACTAAAACTTATTAATTACTGTTTTAGAATTTGAGCCTTGAAGACAGAAACAATATATTTTATTTCTTTCTACCCAGCCATGAAATCTAGCATATAAAGGGGTTCAAATAATGTTTCTTGAAAAAAATGAATGAATAAGTGAAAGAATGACACACAGGTGCTAGATATTAAAAATGTGAGTTCAGTATGATGGTTGCCATTGACAAGTTCACAGTCTAACAAGAAGATGAGACATATACTGTCCATCTAATACATTGTTGCATTTCCCAGAGTATGTGCCATTGAACTTCGATCTTGAGGAATGATCTAAGAAAATATAAGTCCATGGTCAAATACATGTGTGGAAATTCTTTTGCAATATGACCCTTCTCTTAGAGGTCTGCAATTCACTCCAGGATATTAAAGCTTCTGCGAAGTCCTGCAGTAAAGAAACCTGTTAAGTCTACCATTTGCCTAATGTGATCTGTTCTTTTTGCACAACATCCATTAATATGTCAAAGAGCTAATATTCTGAAGAATACACTTTGGGCATTTCTGATAAAATGTGATAAACACTTTTCTACCATAGAGCTATTGTAAATATCATCCATTATTGTAAATGCAAGGTATGTTTAATGTTCAAAATTCAATGTTATTCTCCATAATAAAAGCAAAATAAAACCAATAAGATCACCTAAATATATGTAGAATAAGCAATAAAGATTGCAGGATGTGAAATCAGTACACAAAATTTAATAACATTTCTATATATAAGCAATGAAAAATCAGAAATTAAAATAAATAAAAATGCCCCTCCTCTTGTAACCAGTCATGCCACACACGCTGCCACCGGGACTGCCCAGGGTCCTGAGTCATGGAGGCGGAAGCCAATCCCTCCTTCTGCAACCAGGCATGCTGTGCATACCGCTGCCGCTGCTGCCAGGAGGCCTGCCGGGGGTCCTGATGCATGGGGTTGAAGGTTGATCCCTCCTACTGCAACCAGGCATGCTGCCGCCACAGGGCCCACACTGGGTATTGAGACATAGAGCCAGGGGCTGACCCCTTCTCCCACAACCAGGCACGCCACCACCACAGGGCCCACCCAGCAGTAACCACTGAGCTGCCACTGGAAGCACCCTGAGCTCCCGAGAGCCTCAACCATGCCCCCTCCAACATCCTCATTCAATCCAGGGATGACCACCAAGTCACCATGGAAACATCTTGGGCTCCCCTCTCTCCCTCCCCCACAACTACTCCACAACAATATCTTAAAATGTAAAAAAAAAAAAAAAAAAAATTAATAAATTAATTTTTAAAATATATGTAAAACACACAAACAAAAAGAATAATCTTAGGGATTATTATGATCACAAAGGGGATAGACTGTCAGAACAAAAATGTGAAAGATTTTGAACAGGCAAAAAAGATTACTTGGTGTCCTGTCTAGCACACTCTTTAGGGTTATCTTTGCCTTTTGTTGTCTTTGAGCTATTTTATAATTCTGCAATTTGTAGAAAATTGGTAGCAATAAAAATGATTCTTGTCCATAAAAACACAAGGAAAACAAACAAAAAGAATAAGTATGATTTGTAATAATGAATATGCTAATAATATTGATTTGATCAACATATGCTGTACACAAGTGATGGCAATTAATGGTGAACCCCCCCAGAATATATATAATCAACTATGCTTCAATAAAAATAACTAACTAACTAAATAAATAAATAAAATCTAAAGAACAAAAAATAAATAAAAATAATCACTTACAACAGCATCAAAATAGAAAATACATAAGGATAAATCTGACAAAAATGTGTAAATTACAGAATGTTGCTGAGAGAAATTAAAGAAGACATAAATAAATGGAGAGATTATTGGATACCATGTTCATGGATCAAAGAGTCCATATTGTAAAGGTATCAATTATGCCTAATTTCTTCCCAATAGATTCAAAGTAATCCCAGTCAAAATCTCGGCATCATTTTTTGTAGAAATTGACAAATTGATTTTAAAATTCCAAAGGAAATGCAGACAAAAATAACATAAAGTGTGGTGGAAAGAGAAGTTAAAGTGTAGAGTTTTTGTATACAATTGAATTTAAGTTGTTATCAGATTAAATTAGACCACTATAAGATATTTTATGCAAGTCCCAAGGTAACCCCCAAAATATAGAAGTTACACAAAAGAAAAGCAAAAGGAATCAAAGCATATCAATTAAAAAAAAATCAACAAAATACAAAAAACAACAGCAAGAGAGTAAAAACAAAAAAGACTAAAGAACTATAAGACTAACAGAAAACAAAATGACAATAGTAAATCCTTTCCTAGCAATAATTACTTTAATTGTAAATAAACTAAACCCCCAATCAAAAGCCATAGACTGGCTGAATGTATAAAAAAATCAAGACCCAACTGTATGCTGTATACAAAAAAAATCACTTTCGATTAAAGGACACACATAGACTAAAAGTGAAGAAGTGGAAAAAGATATTCCAAGCAAGTGGTAACAAAAAGAGAACAAGGGGGCTATACCTATATCAGATAAAATAGACTTTAAGTCAGAAACTGTGACAAGAGACACAAAAGAATATTTTATAATGATAAAAGGGCCAAATAGGAATGAGAGAAAAAGGAGGTGGATTAGTGGACTGAGGTAACAATGTTCTTCTAGGAACAAAGAAAATTCTCGTGAGGAGGAAATACAATGACCCATCCACTCTCCAGCTTCATCTCATCGCACTGTCCCCACTTTCTCTACTCCAGCCTCACTGGTCTTTCCACACCTGGAGGAGATCACGCTCTTTCCTACTTCCAGACTTTCAAATAAACTCTTCCCTTGATTTAGCCCTTTCTTTACCGCCTCAGCCTCCCTCATCTAATCTGTCTGGTTTTTATTTACAAGTATCTACTTCCAAATCAAAATAAGACACGTCTCTGATTCAGGTCAATTTTCACCCAAAGCCGAGCCTGAAACCAAGGCTTTGTGTGAGGATGTAGCAGGAGCAAGAAGAGGGGAGTGACAGAGGAAAGAAGGGTGAACCAACACAGGATGCATTACGGAGCTGACTTCTGCGATGGGCAACTAGTTGCTTGATCACCCAGGGCATTCTGGAAATCTTATGAAATGCCTTTCAGAGCCTCTTGTTCATTTACCCATTTATTCACGTAGGGCATTTGGTAGAAAGAGGTTTGGCTACCACCTCAAAGCTGTATGAGGTTTAAAGTTCTCTAAATGACACTCTGTTTTTTATATAGTGCAACCTTGAAAACAAATGAGGCTGCTGTCTTCTGGGCACTCCCTCACCTTTGTGCCCTTGAACCATAACTAAAGCTCTAATAAATGGGTAAAATCAAGATCTGCAAGCTCCACAATACTTATAATTACTATAGCCCCATACTGTTTAAGTGTTACACCCATCACATAACCCAGTGCTTCATCTTCCATCTGCATTTCGTCCCAGTCACCACAGGTAAGAGTCTTGGAACTTGTGATGCTACTGCATGCCAAGGTTTTCCACACCCTACCAATTGCCATCTTCTTGGTGAGTGATGCAGCTCCAAATTCTCATACTGAGAGTGTGCTTTCTAGAGCCACACCCAATTACAATAGTCTTACCCTGGGTTGACCCCAAAGCAGAGTCTGAAATAAAGATTTATACAAGTGTGGAAAGGGTACGGGTGAATGTTTAACCACCTGTTCTCAAAAAAAAAAAATGTATGCATGTAAATACACATACAAAAATTTATTATAAATTTTACTGACATAAATTATATAGAGAGCACAATTTCCCAATTATAATTAAATGCACAATGCTTTTTATAGTAAATTCCACATGACTGACTGATTTTTACAGAATGCTTTCACTGATTTTTGCTGAAGTCTTTTATTCGTAACCAACCTATATTTGTGATTGACAAGCAAGTACAGTTACAATATGAATGTTGATTCATTTACACTAACAAGTTAGATGAAAGTGAAGATAGGCTAATATGTATTGACTTCACTCATTCATCAATGATTTTTTTTTGCCAAATCAAATAATAGTTTAGAACACAATTTTTTGAGCTATTCACAACATAACCTACAAGCGTGACACACATCCAAGTTTAATCTACATTATTAACATTTTCTCCATCATTGTATTCAGTCTAGACAATCAACAAAACAATCAAGTCTCCATTTGTAGCATTTGCCTACTTCTGTGATGTAAATACTGTGGATAATATCAAGCTACTAATATGATGTTACTGGATGTAAACTTGGGAAGGGAGATAACATAGCTCACCATTAAAAAATATTTCCACCAAACAGATACGATAGATGTTAGTAACCTCAAAGGTACATATAATAGTAATATGGAGTAAAAGAATTGGAAAGTGATAAATCTTGAGTATTTATTACCTTTGTTTTTAATGTAATTTATTTAGTTTTAATTTAATATTGAATATCTAATTTAACTTAATTTAAAGTAAATTTATTTTGGGCCGGCCCGGTGGCGCACTGGAGAGTGCGCCGCTTGGGAGCGCAGCGGCGCTCCCGCTGAGGGTTCGGATCCCATGTGGAGACCGGTTCCTGCTCACTGGCTGAGCGTGGTGCGGGCACAACACCGAGGGTTGCAATCCCGTTGCCGGTCCCCGGTACAGGCGTGACACCAAGGGTTGCGATCCCGTTACCGGTCAGTAAAAAAGACAAAAAAAATAAAATAAAATAAAAAATAAAGTAAATTTATTTTAAGCTCATATAATGTTATTTTAAATGATATCTGTGTTTAATTACCAAATGGCAAATTTCCTGAAATTTAGCAATCAGTTCTTCCTAGCCAGATGAACTTGCTGCAACACACCACTGGGGCAAAGTGACTCATAGAATGAGGGAGAAACACATAGAATAAGGAAGCATTATTGAGTTGACCACTGCTGTGAACAATGGGGTGCTCAATCCCACAGCACCTTCTGGAAAGCCTTATAAAATGTGTCTCAAACTACCCTGCCAGCAGACTTCAGAAGGAGGAACATTTATGCAGTGGCTCCTCCTACGGCATTAAGTCTTTCACACTCTGGGTTGCACATGTGCGAATGGATTTCCAAAGTCATGCCATGCCACGGAAGCAGAGAAGCTCCAGGGCAGGAGCCTGGATGCCAGCAGCATGGGCCCGGTAGAAGTGTAGTCAGATTGCACTTGAGTGAAACCGGTTGAGTCTTGCACTGGATCTGGTTATCACAGCAGTCACTGGAATAGGAAGTGAAGCCAAAGGGATTTAGAAGTGGCAAGCAGGAAGAACCTGACAAAGCCCTCTTACACTGTCCCACAGCACCCAGTTATTATTTTTTTTTCTGTAGCATTTATCACAGTTTATAATTACATATTCATTTATGTCAGTATTTTATGTACACATCCATTCCTCTACCTGACTGTAAGTTCTGTGGTGTCAGGACTGTGTCTTTGCCCCCTTCTGACCCCAGTGCCTGGCACTTGCACCTTGCACATAACAAGTGACAATAGTCAATAAATTTGTTGACTGAATACATGAATAGGAGATTACAGCCATTCTTCTATCATTCCCTAACCTCTTCTCCCTCCCACCACCATCCTCCATCCTGATAAACAACAGCGAAAAGTGTTTGTATGCAGCAAATATTACTCAAGTTGGGGGTACTGGAAGGATGCAGCCACATCTTTTTTCTCTTCTCTGTTCATTGTCTGGGGTTCCTTCCATCAGGCTCTTGCCATTATTGGAAAGCAATTAATCTTTCTTCCCCCTGTTGGCTCCTTCACCACTGTTCCATATCTAGAGCCACTAAGATGCTCTGCCCAACCAGTCGATTTACTTCCCAACCTTCTCTCTAGAAGTACAGAAATGTCGCCAGAGGGATTAAAATTCCCTTCTCTCCATTTTCTTCTCTCCCACAAGTCTCTGCTTGTGGAAATGAGCTGAGAGTTATTTCCTCATGAATGTGAGTTATGACACCTCCTCCAGAAGGAAAAAGCACCAAAAGTAATTTGGGTTTTAATAGTCAAGTTTTGTCATTTTCATCACAAATGCCAAATACCTAGGAGAGAACTTGACACAGAACAGAAACCAATAAATATCAATTCTGTTTCATTTTGCCAATGTTTCCCGAGCTTCAGCCTCTCCCCAGCAATGTTCACATTTTTGACATATTTATATACATACCACCAGAACTATTATTTACTTCAGTAAAAGAGATTTACTTTAAATCACTTTTTTTAACCTAAATAGGTTTATTTAAGAGGTAAAATGTATACACCCACCACAAATAGAACTTTTAAAACCACCATATGGTTATGAATAGAAAGTAACCATAAGACACATATATAACTAAAACCAACTTATTATTTAAGTACTAGCATGGTAAATACTTGATAAATGTCTTGAGGGTAATGCCTGCTCTCACTTTGTTAAAAAAAAAAAAAAAAAAGTAGATTAGCCACTGTTAGAAAAGTTTTTAAAAATAGGAGCCTCCCGTCCACGTACTAACCAGGTCCAAACCTGTAGGACTTGCAGAAGGAGAGAGCATACCGAGGGTTGCAGAATGGGGTGGGGGAGGGGAGGAGGAGGAGGGAGGCTGGGGATTAATTGGGTCGGGGACATGGGGAATAATCACAATTTGTGGTAATGGGCTTGCTGATAGTATTGACCTGGCCATCACATTTTGGGCACAAATAGTGACGGTCAGCTTAGTACCCCATGAATATGCATAATCAATAAAAAAAAAAGATCAAAAATAAATAAATTTTAAAAAATAGGAGCCTTGAAGAGGTTTTTCTCCCTGACGTAATCAGAAGGATTAAAATAGAATTAAAAAGGAAATAACTTCCTCATTACAGTTGTCTGTGCTTTTCAAAGTTGTGTTTCTCTACAACCCCCAAATTGTCTTGTGTATCTCTCTGACTTTGGGAAACACTAGCCTCCATTCTTGCTGACAGATTTGAGAAGACACTGTTTGTAGGTCAGTGCTCATTTACAAGAAAGAATTCCAACTTTTAAAAATCTTCTGCTTACTTTAATATTATTTGTTAATATCACTTTCAGAATTGGAGAGGTCCTATGGGAAACTACAAAGAGTACTGGGATAGAATGGCAGGAGTCCTGCATAAATTCAGGTTGCATAAATTGGGCAAATACTCAATCTTCCTAGCTTCAGTTATTTTGTGTATAAATGAGGTGGCATGATCAGTGAGAAAAAAAGAGATGAAATGACAGATAGTGAAGGGATGGGGCCTCACCCATATTCTGTCCAATCTATGTTATACCTATATTTATAAAGCAAATGTATTTCACAGGGCCTCCAAAGCCCTGCAGTTTCAGATTTAGCCTAACTTCTTACAATTACATATAGAAATGTTAACCTTGCAAAAGACAGGAAACTTTCCTTAGGCTAGGGTCTCTGATATGGATAGAGAGTTGTGGCACAGCAAGGTTGCTGGCTCAAGGACAGACAAGTTACTGATTGATATGTAAAGATACTGAGAAATTGCTGTAGGGAAAAACAGTGTTTACTAAGATCAAGCTTTTGTTGGGGATCACTTAACCTTTTGCAAATTGCATTATGGAATGTCACTTTGCTTGTTTCACTGAATGTTACCAGCCTCTATTGTTAAGATATAACTGGCCATAACCCCACCTATGTTCTCTTCCTGTAACTTCCTGTTCTGGAGAATAAATGTGGGAAGAGAACCCCGGTTTGCTTAATTTCCAAAGGAAGGAATGCCTTGCTCTTGAGGGTTCTGGGAAATTAACCCCTTCGGGGTCTCTCATGGCATGGAAGAGATGGGCTTTGAGTAATCCTTTTGCAGCTCCCTCACCCAGGGGAAGAAAGTGACAAACCCATGTGAGGCAAAGCAACACTGTGTCAAAGCCTTTCCCATGGTCACAGGTGCCATGCTGGAACATCATCTATCAGTAGTAGTATTGTAGCAGAAATTTGCTGGGAATGGGGAACCAAATTACTTCCAAACTGTGACAAGCATTCTTCTCCAATTGACTTGAGGTGATAAACATGCAAAACTTATTTTTAACTCTAATAGTTCTTCATCTATTATTATTATTAGAATATACATGTGTACAGGGTACAGTGTGTAGTTTCAATATGTGTGTATATTGTATAATGATTCACTCAGGGTAGTTAGCATATTTATTACCTAAACCTTTATTGTGATAACATTTAAGATCCTCTTTTCTAGCTATCTTGAGATATACAATACATATTATTAGCTATAGTCACCCTAGAATATCAACATTTTTTCTTCTTCACTGTAAATTTGTACATATTGACCAACCTCTCTTCATTCACCATTCCCATCCTCAACTTCAGGTATCCACTATTCTACTCTCTACTTTGATGAGAACCCCTTTTTAAAATTCCACATACGAATGAACTCACGTGGTATTTGTCTTTCTGTGCCTTGCTTACTTCAGTTAACACAATGGTCTCCAAGTTCACCCATATTGCTACAAATGGCAGTAATTCCCTTTTTATGGCTGAATAATATTTCACTGTGTATATACACCACTTTTTTTAACCATTCGTCCATTGAAAGACAATCAGGATTTCCATCTCTTAGCTATTGTGAATAGTGCTACAGTGAGCATGTGAATGCAGCTATCTCTTCAACATACTGATTTTATTTTATTTGGATATATACTCAGTACTGAGACTGATGGATCATAAGGTAGTTCTTTTTTATGGTCAGTTGCTACTGTTGTTAATACAATTTTTAAAATTTTTAATTTTTTTATTGAAGCATAATTGATTATATATATTTGTAGGGTGCAAAGTTGGCTATCTATAATTGTGTACAATATGTGATGCTCAAATCAGGATAATTAGCTTATTCCTCATTACAATACATAATCATTCTTTGTGTCTGTTAGCCAGTTTCTCAATAATTTCTCATTACCCCTCTCCTTTCTCCCTTTCCACTTCTAGCAACCAAAGATCTGCTTCTTCCTTCTAAAAATTCATCGTATTATTGTAATTCTTGATACTTTCTCTTTCACTCTTTCTTTCTTGTTTATTTTTTTCATTTATTTAACTCCCACTTATAAGTGAGGATATGTGGTTTTTCTCTTTCTGTGCCCGGCTTCTTTCAGATCATATGATTTTCTTCAAGCTCATCCATGTTACTGCAAATGGCAGAATTTCATTCTCTTTTATGGTTGAGTAGTATTCCATTGTGTATATATACCACATTTTCCTTATCCAGTTATTCATCGATGGACTTTTAGGTTGGTTCATAGCCTGGCTATGTAAATAGAGCTGTGATAAACACGGGAGTGCAGGTATCCCTTCAATATGATGATTCCATTCCTTTGTTTCTGCACCCAGCAGTGAGATTGCTGGATTGTACGGTAGTTCTATCTGTAGTTGTCTAAGGAAACTCCATACAGTTTTCCATAATGGCTGCACTGATTTACAGTCCCTCCACAGTAGAAGAAGCTTCCTTTTTCTCTAAATCCTTGTTGGATTTTGTTATTCTCTGTCTTTTTTATAATAGCCAGTCTAACTGGGGTGAGATGATAGCTCAAAGTGGTTTTGATATGCATTTCCCTGATGATTAGTGTTATTGAGCATTTTCTTCATATAGCTGTTGGCCATGTATGTCTTCCTTTGAGAGATGTCTATTCAGCTCCTTTGCCCATTTATTAACCTAGTTACTTATTTTTTACTGTTAATTTGTTTGAGTTCCTACATTCTGTAGGTTGTCTTTTCATTCTGTTGATTGTTTCCATTGCTGTGCAGAAGTTTTTAGTTTGATATAATCCCATTTGTTGATTTTTCCTTTTGTTGTCTATACTTTTGTGGTCTTATTCATAATGTTTTTGCCAAGCCCTACATCCTGGAGTGTTTCCTCTATGTTTTCTTCTAAGAGTTTATAGTTTCAGATCTTTAAGTCTTTAATTCATTTTGAGTTGATTTTGTTATATGGTGAGAGGTGTGGGTCTAGTTTCATTCTTCTGCATATGGATATCCAGTTTTCCCAGCACCATTTAATGAAGAGACTGTCCTTTTCTCATTGTATGCTCTTGGTGCCTTTGTCAAAGTTGGCTGTAAATATTTGGGTTGATTTCTGGGTTCTCTATTCTGTTCCATTGGTCTGAATGTCAGTTTTTATGCCAGTACCATGCTGTTTTAGTTACTATAACTTTGCAGTATAAGTTGAAGTTAGGTAGTGTTATGCCTCCAGTTTTATTTTTATTGCTCAGGATTGCTTTGGCTTTCATGGTCTTTCATTGTCCCATATGAATGTTCAGGTTGTTTTTTTCTATTTCTGTGAAGAATGTAATTGCTATTTTGACAGGGATCACATTGAATCTGGGGAATCACAAAAGTCCATTGGGTAGTATGGACTTTTTCACTGTGTTGATTCTTCTGATCCACGAATAAGGAATGCCTTTACATCTTTGGTGTCCTCTTTAATTTCTTTCAGCAGTGATTTGTAGTTTTCATTGTAGAGATCTTTCACTGCCTTGGTTTAATTGATTCCTCTTGTATTTTATTTTTCTGGTGACTATTGTAAATGGGCTTGCTTTCTTGATTTCTTTTTCTGCTAGTTCTTTGTTGGAGTATAAAAATGCTACTGATTTTTGTATATTGATTTTGTATCCTGCAACTTTACTGAAATGATTTGTCAGCTCTAAGAGCTTTTTGGTTCAGTCTTTGAGGTTTTCTATATAAAGGATTATGTTATCTGAAAACAGGGAAAATATGATTTCATCTTCCTACTTGGATGTCCTTTATTTCTTTCTCTTGTCTGATTGCCCTGGCAAGTACTTCCAATTATGTGAAATAGGAGTGAGGAGAGTGGGCATCCTTATCTTGTTCCTGTTCTTAAAGAAAAACTTTCAGCTTTTCCCCATTTGGGATGATATTACCAATGGGTTTGTCATATATGACTTTTATTGATTTGAGATACTTTCTTTCTATACCTGATTTGTTGAGAGTCTTTATCATGAAGGATGTTGGATTTTGTCAAAAGCATTTTCTGTGTCCATTGACATGACCATGTGGTTTTTGTTCTTGATTTTGTTGATGTGGTGTATCATGTTTATTGATTCATGTGTGTTAAACCATCCTTTCATCCCTGGGATGAATCCTACTTGATCGTGGTGTATAATCTTTTTGATGTGCTGCTGTATTCTGTTTGCCAATATTTTGTTGAGGATTTTTGTGTCTATGTTTATCAAGGATATTGGCCTGTACTTTCCTTTTTTTTGTTGCATCTTTGTCTGGTTTTGGTATCAGGGTGATGCTGGCCTCATAGAATGAGTTTGAGAGGATGGCCTCTGTTTCAATTGTTTGGAATAGCTTGAAAAGAATTGGTATTAATTCCTCTTTGGAGGTCTGGTAGAATTGAGCTGTGAAGCCATCCTGTCCTGGGCTTTTCTTTGTTGGAGAAGTTCTGAATACTGCTTCAATTGTGTTGCTTGTTATTTTATTTTTATTTATTTATTTTTTTTCCTTTTTGTCTTTTTTCGTGTCCGGCAACGGATCGCAACCCTCAGTGTCGCGCCCGTACCGGACCTGGACCAGCAACGGGATCGCAACCCTCAGTGCTGTGCCCGCCCCTCGCTCAGCCAGTGAGCGGGAACCGGTCTGTATGTGGGATCCAAACCCTCGGCGGGAGCACCGCTGCACTCCCAAGCAGCGCACTGTAGCAGTGCGCCACCGGGCCAGCCCATGTTGCTTGTTATTAGTCTGTTCAGGTTTTCTGTATCTTCTTGGCTCAGTCTTTGTTGTTTTTTATATGTGTCCAAAAATTTGACTATTTACCCTATGTTTTCAAATTTGTTGGTATATAGTTGTTCATCATAGTCTCTAAATATTCTTTGTATTTCTGTGATATCACTTGTGATGTCTCCTTTTTCATTTCTGATTTTTGTTATTTGGGTCCTCTCTCCTTTTGTTTATTTGTTTTTTTGTTTTTGTTAATCTAGCTAATGGTTTGTCTATTTTGTTTATCTTCTCAAAAAACCAACTTTTGGTTTCAGTGTTCTTTTGTATCATTTTGGGGGTCTTCATTTCATTTACTTCTGCTCTGATCTTAATTATTTCTTTCCATCTACTAATTCTGGGATTGGATTGTTCTTGTTTTCCTAGTTCTTTGAGGTACAACGTTAGGTTGTTTATTTGAAGTCTTTCTATTCTTTTGATGTAAGCGTTTACTGCAATAAACTTTCCTCTTACTACTGCTTTGCAGTATCCCATAGGTTTGGGCATGATATGTCATCATCATTAGTTTCAATAAATTTTTTGATTTCCTGTTTAATTTCTTCTTGGACCAATAGGTCATTCAGGAGAATGTTATTTAATTTCCATGTATTTGTATGGTTTCCAAAGTTTTGCTTGTTGTTGATTTCTAGTTTTAACCCATCGTGGTCTGAGAAGGTGCTTGAAGATTTCAATTTTTTAAAACTTTTTTGAGACTTTATTCATGACCTAATATGTAGTCTGTCTTGGAGAATGTTCCATGTGCTGACGAGAAGAATGTATATTCTCTAGTTGTTGGGTGAAATATTCTGTAGATGTCCACCAAGTCTAATTGGCTTAAAGTGTACTTTAAATCCTGTGTTTTCTTGTTGATTTGTTGCCTAGATGATCTGTCCAATGCTGAGAGAGTTTTTTGTCTCTTTTTATAGTTCTTGGTTTAAAGTCTATTTTATCTGATATCAGAATAACTGCTCTTGCTTGTTTTTGGTTTCCGTTTCTGTGGCACATCTTTTTTCATCATTTCACTATTTGTCTGTGTGTGTCTTTACAGATGAGGTGGATTTCTTGTAGGCAGCCTATAGTTGAGTCTAGTTTTTTAATCCATCTGGATATTCCATGTCTTTTGAGTGGGAAGCTCAATCCATTTACTTTTAGTGTTGTTATTGAAAGGTATTGTCTAACTCCTGTCATTTAATTGCTTTTGTGTTGTTGCTTTAAATAACTTTTGTTCCTTGCTTTCCTTGTTATTTGTTTTTGGTGTTTGTTGGTTTTTTGAGGTGGTACAATATAGTTTTTTTTCTCTTTCTTGTTTGCCTATGTGTTCTGTCAGTGGAATTTGTTCTTTCTTGTATATTCATGGTGGTGATTATTGTTTTTGGATTCCAGATGCAGGACACCTTTGGAGATTTCTTGTAAGTCTGGTTTTGTGGTGGTGAATTCCACAGTTTTTGTTTGTCTGGGAAATACACTATTTCTCCTTCATATCTGAAGGGTAGCCTTGCTGGATATTCTTGGCTGGCAGTTTTTCTCTTTTAGTACTTTAAATTTATCATCCCATTCTCTTCTGGCTGGTAGGGTTTCTGCTGAGAAGTCTGCTGTTCTTTGATGAGGACTCCCTTACAGGTTACTTGATGCTTTTCTCCTGCTGCTTTTAGGATTCTTTCATCTTTGACTTTTGCTAGTTTGACTACAATGTGTCTCACAGAGGACCTTTTTGGATTGAATCTGTTTGGGGGTCTTTGGGTCTCTTAGATCTGTAAGTCTGTATCTCAACTAATACCTAGGAAGTTTTTTGCTAGTATTTTGTTGAATAGGTTTTCAGTGCCTTTTCCTTTTTCCTCTTCTTCCAGAACACCCATGATTCAGATGTTTGTGCACTTGAGGTTGTCTGGTTTTGTTTTGTTTTTTTGTCTTTGAACTTGTGTAAGTGAAGTCTGATGGGGTGATGGAGCATGCACATGAGCGGAGGAGAAGCATGTGTCCATGGTTTCTTGATGCCCCATTTGCAGATGGCGTTTCCAATACCACATAAGTGCAGCACTTCAAATAAATGTCTTACATTTGGAATAGATGCTCATTTACCAAAGATTCATTAACTACCAGAAACTTAGGTTAATCTTGCACATAACATGACCTACATGGGAAAATGCAAATGGAAGTGGAGACAAAGCCAACTCACAGAATCCCAGACATGTGGCCTCACATTTTAGAGAGACATTAGGACTCTTGGACTTAAGTTAACAATGGTTGAGAATATATTTCTTGAATGTCTTATCACCATATATATGATATGATTTTCTGATAGCCTAAACAGATGGTGGCAGGAATAAGAGCTGAGTGAGCTCTCAATGAGATTGTGAGGAAAGGGATGGGATTAGAAAGACAATAAGTTTATTTTTTTTATGCCAGAATATTCTGTTGTTTATTCATTACCTACTTTAAGATATTTTGTTATAGAAGTCCAAATGGACTAAGACAGCTCCCCCCTCTCCACAGCTTAAGACCACATTACTGAATGCATATTTACAGTAGTTTCTTTTCCCTGTTACATCATATCTGGCTATAAAGAAAACAATTACAAGGCACTTTTAAAGACAAAAAAAAAAAAATAGAAAGACAATAAGTTTAGATCTAAGAGAAAATTAAGCAAAGAGATCATGTTACTATCCAAGTCACTCAGCCAAAAAGTCAAACCATTAAGCCTAAATCCATTTTTGGCTTTACACATAGAAATAATCAACTCATTCCCCTATCTATGTGTGGTAGAAATAGGTAAATCCTAACACTTTGCAGAGAGCTTTCTCTGATTCCTGTGTAAACTTATTTTCATAAGACACAAATCATAACCCCTTCTTGGTATTCTATAACCCTTGGAATATATAAACAGTGGCTCTTGCATCTCTTCTTCTTTTTCTTGTTCCCTCCCTTCTGGTTGTTGCATTCACACCCTTAGCCTAAATCTAGATAGATAGGTACAATAATGGGATTCATAGTTGTGAAATAATTGTATATACCAGGAGATTTCAAAAGTTCATGGAAAAATGGAATAAAACGATTAAAAAATATATAAGCTTTATCTCTTAACATAATCTTCATCAAGTTCAAGATGTTTTGGTAAGTGATGATACCAGCTATTTAGTCCATTCTTAAAGAACTGAGGATCCTGGGAATTTAACCATGTCAGTTCAGTCTATTTTACATTATTAACTGAGGAAAAAAGGTGCCCTTTAAATATTTTTTAAGATTAGAAACAAAAAGAAGTCAAAATGAGACAAATCAGGACTGTAAGGTGGGTGTCAAATAATTTCCCATTGAAACTCTCACAAAATTGCTCGTGTTTGATGAGAGGAATGAGCAGGAGCGTTGTAGTGGTGGAGAAGGACTCTCTGGTGAAACTTTCACAGGTATTTTTTTGTTGAAGCTTTGTATAATTTTCTCCAAACACTTTCAAAATAAGTATGTGTTATCATTCTTTGGTCCTCCAGAAAGTCAACAAGCAAAATGTCTTGAGCATCCCAAAAGGCCATTGCCATGACCTTTGCTCTTGACTGGGCCACTTCCACCTCCTGGTAGCTATTGCTTTGATTGTGCTTTGTCTTCAGGATTGTACTGATAAAGCCATGTTTCATTCTCTTGTTACAATTCTTTGAAGAAATGCTTCAGGATCTTGACCCCACTTTCAAATTTCCATTGAAAGCTCTGCTCTTGTCTGCAGCTGATCTGGACACAACAGTTTTGGCACCCATCGAGCAGAAAGTTTGCTCAACTATAATTTTTCAGTCAGAATTGTGTGAGCTGCACCAGTTGAGATGTCTATGGTCTTGGCTATTATTTCTGCTGTTAATCATCAGTCCTCTTCAATTAGGGCACAAGCAAGATTAACTTTTTCTTTCCAAATTGCTGTGGATGGTCTGCCTCTGCAAGCTTCATCTTCAACATTGTCTGGTCCCTTCTTAAAATGAGTTATCCATTTGTAGATAGCTAATTTATTTTGGCCCCATAAACTTTTTGTAAAGTGTGAATGGCTTCACCATTCTTCCACCCAAATTTCACTATCAGTTTGATGTTTGTTCTTGCCTCAATTTTAGCAGAATTCATGTTTCTCTGATAGGGGCTCTTTTCAAACTGATATCTGATTCTTCTTAGTGCATCAGACTAGATCATGTGCAGACATGTTATAACAAGTTAGTACGAGTTTATTTTGGTAAAAAAAAGTTTTACAATTCATGCTTAGTTTTCTCATAATATGCATTTTCCATGAACTTTTTGAAGACCCCTCGTTTTCCTTTAATAACCAAATATAGTGTCTGGTTCTCACCATCATAAAAAGGAACATCACTGGTCTTGATAAATAATAAATCACCCATTGCATCAACAAGAACTTTTATTCTCAGTGCTTCTTTGAAGGTAACAGCCTTGGGCATACTAATAGGCTCAAGTCAAGCAAAGCCAAGAAAGTTCCATCGATGCAGCTGATAATTATCACCCTGGCAAAATCCTAGGCCTCAAATCAGTGTTGATTGGCAAATCAGCCTATATTTTTCAGGTGCTCATTAACTGTATGTCTTAAAAAATTGCTTGCTTAGTGTATTTTAGCTCATAACCTCCAGGTATAGGTTTAAGGGCGCAGCAAGAGAAATGGCGGCCATCATTAATAATAACACCTGGATCGCCTTAATAGCTAAGGGGTGTGTGTGTGTGTGTGTGCGCGCGTGTTAGAGAGAGAGAGAAAGTAAGAAAGAGCAGCAAATGTTCCATTATTCATTAATGAACCAGCTACCTTCACAGCAGAAATGCAGCAAGGAGAATGTACCAGCCTTGCTGTCAGGAGACTTGGGCTTTCGTTCTACTCCTGCCACAAGATCTTGGTGACCCTGTCAAGTCCTGCCACTTCTCTGGTACTCTGTTTCATGTAATGAAGGGTTTGAATGAAATGATATTTGAGTTTCTGCCAGCATATAATATTCAAGCACCTAATTCCAGGATTATGAAAGATACTTACAATTTCCTTTTACCATTCCCTAGTTCATTGTACTCCAAAAGGAGCTTTGAATTTCCATAAGGGGGCTCCCTTCATCATTATTCCTCTTGCCTGTCCTTCCTCCTGCACCCCAAACTGGATCTTCTAATATCTTATATATGGAGATTGTGTCACAATCTAGTTTATTTCTGAGCCAAGAATCAAGTTGCTAAAGCCTCTCTTCTCCAATTCAGCCAGACTTAGAGTCGTATGATATACTTTCTAGGACCCAGGATATGGTGCCCAGTGCTAACCACTAGGAGCTTTCACTGTGCGGCAGGTTGCAGCGTTGTCATGTTCTGATAACCAGCCCCTGAGTTCCTTCTCTTGACTTCTCCTCTCTATCCTAGGACATAACAGTGGGTTTCAGGCCCCTCCCTATTTATTATTCCATCTTCTTATTATAAAAGTACTACATGATTATGAAAAGAAATCTAAAAATTAAAGGAGAAATAGAGAATAAACAATAAACTATAATCCCATCACCCAGATAACCACCTTCAACTCTTTGGTGTATATCTGTAGTGAATTGTTGCAGCAAAGGCTCTCAATTCGTTCACACCTCTCTGTAGCCACATCCTTGGGTATGCTCTCCCTTGACTCCAGCCTTGGCCAATGGGACAACAGTAAAAGTATCTTAAGCAGAAACTTGAAAAATGCTTTTGAGTGTTTTCCCCCTCTTGCAGCTCTTGCAATGCAGTGCCTCCATGTAAACAAGCCTCTGCTAGCCTGCTGAACGATGAAAGATATGTGGCCCAGTTGCTTCTTTCACACCAGCCAACACTCAGCAAATCCCTAAAAGCAGAGCTGCCCAGTTGACTGGCAGCTGAACACAGACATGTGAGTGAATCCAATTGAGACTAACAGAAGAACCAACAACTAAGCCCAGTCCAGAGTGCAGACCCATTGATTCCTGAACTAAACTGGCATTGTTTAAACCACTGAGTTTGTGCTGGTCTTTTATGTAGCAAAAGCTAACTGATACAACAATCCTTTAGCATTTTATATTTAACAAAATTGGGATAATACTATAAATACTATTCTATAATCAGGTTTTTCACATGACATTTTTTCAAATTTTTAGTATTATTCTCCTACTCATTTTAGGTTCCACCAGGGTGAGGATTTATATCTATTTCATTCAATGCTATAGTCCCAGCACTTAGAACACTGCTGCAAACAGGGCAGGAACTCAATAAATATTTGTTGAGTGAATGATAAGAGAATGTGATTTTTTTTTTGGATGGCTGGATAGCATTATATCATATGGAGCTACCATCTCTTTGCCCTATTCTGAGTTCTTGTTTCTCTAACAGGTTGTCATCTCAGCTTCCCATTAGGACTGGACCTCAGGTGAGCTCTTTTTACTACCTGGGAACTGAATCTCTGGTCCTGAAACCCTGACAGGAGACAGGGCTTTGCTAAGCAGCCTTCAAATTCAGTTCTAATAGCATCTCCTGTGGGGCATACTTGTACTTAATAAGGACTTGCATGTTGCATTATATAGATCTATGTCATGGCAGGACACCATGGCACAGCATTTAATTTACAAGCCTGTTTCTTCTGTTTCTTTGTGAACTTTTGAGGATAAGGGTTCAGCTCCTGGAGTGCTTGGGACATAATAAACACTCAACCGATGTCTCTGGGATAAATTTATCCTTGCACTCACTGCAAAGGACTCCTCTGACAGCAGCATATATATAATCTTTTTTTCTTTGATTTAAGAAATATACCTTTATTAGAAACAATACATGCAATAGCAATTACAATTGTATCATAGGAAAGCATATTTATATACAGAAGAAAAAATCTTAATTAGGAAAGACCACCAAAGAGAAAACTTCTTAAATGGCTTTATTCCATTTGGATCTCTTTAAAGGCACAGGAAATGAAGAAAGTAGGAAAGTGGAAAACAAAAGTGGGACATAGAATATAACACTTTAGTTTACAGTTTGTGTCTGCCATGGAGATGAGGGAGGCAATATCAGCTTACATGTTGGTTTAAACACAATTAAAACATGTAGATTAGAGCCTGCAGTTAAACTAATTTCAGATGAAGAAGGTAGAGTCAGTCTGCTGTTGATTAGAGTTCTGTATGGGTTCCTCTGTTGAAAGAGTCACACTGTGCCATGGCAGAGAAATTGCCATTCTGTAAAAGTACTACTCAAGAATGTGACTCTGCTGAGGAATGTTAAGACCTGAGTTCTTCACGCACGGGTACACACATGAAATTCCAACACATTATTCTGATTGTTGTAATAAACTTAAAAGACATTGGTTTAAACAAGCAGCCAGGCTTTGTTATCATAAGGATGTAAACATAAACTCTAGTTAATTAATGTGATGCAGTTCTTTCCTTTTAAAGATTATTAGCTTAAGTTCTGACTTCAGCCAAACAAATCACATACATGAACATTTTAATATAATCATTTCCAGCAACATTGCTGGTCGTTCCACAACTACCAGAGGGTAGGGATAATGTTCATTTTAACTGTCTCCGGTCATAAAAGTAGCATTTATGAAAAGTCAGCCCTGGTAAGCCTTTGGTTCTGGCCAGGGTTTTTTTTTTAATTTTTTATTTTGTCAATATACAATGTGGTTGATTATTATGACCCATCACCGAAACCTCCCTCCCTCCTCCCTCTCCCCCC
>NW_007727167.1:183744-189701 GCF_000696425.1 Galeopterus variegatus | reverse complement strand
TTGCAGGGTAGAGTATTCTTGGCTGGCAATCTTTGTCTTTTAGTATTTTGAATATATCATCCCATTCCTTTCTAGCTTTTAGGGTTTGTGATGAGAAGTCTGATGTTAGCCTGATTGGCTCCCTTATAGGTGATTTGACGCTTCTCTCTTGCCGCTTTTAAGATTCTCTCTTTGTCTTTGAGTTTTGCCAATTTGACTATAACATGTCTTGGAGAAGTCCTTTTTGGGTTGAATCTGGCCAGGGGTTTTAACTGCTCTAGAAGAGTTTAGGAAGCTACTTCACCCACCCCTTATCCTAGATTCAAGCAAACAACTCTGATGGTATCTGATTTATATGTTTACGTGTCCTTATGAAATTACATTCAAACAAAGGTAAAAACAACAACAAATAAGTTTTTATGTCCCAGGGTTATTAAGGGAAAACTTTTGATTTAATGTCTCCCTTCACCAACCCCCACCCACCCCACCCCCACCATCCCCAACACTCACCGATGGCTGCAGTCCCACAACCTCAGGCTGCACCTGGAACTCTGACTGTTCATCCTGCAAACAAGAACTCTTCAATCTCAAGAGCGAAGCAGAGAGAGAGGCTGGGTCAGAGCAGGTGGCAGGAAGCCAGGCTAGAGTCCCTTGGCTGTCCCCTCAGTAAAAGAACTGTAAATTATGGGCAAGTGTTCATACAGCAGACACACACTGTTAGTTGCCTTTCATATATATCATATAACACGGATTACAATAGCACTGTCAGGAGGCATATTTATATCCAGTAAAACATCTTAATTAGAAAACACCAACAAGGAGGAAATTTCTCCTCTTCTTAACAAAATTGTAATTTAGTTCAGGACATCAGTGTTCCCAGGCCCAGGCAATATAATGATGATTGGTCAACGTCAATTATAATAATCATATTTATTTCTTTCTCTGCCCTTTTTAAAACAAACTTTATTTTTTAAAGCAGTTTTAGTTTGACATCAAAATTGAGCAGAAGGCACAGAGATTTCTCATATACCCCCTGCCCCATAAACACACAACCTCCCTAGACACATCCTGCACTAGAGTTGTACATTTGTTACAATCAATGAACCTACATTGACACATCATAACCACCCAAAGTCCATAGCTTACATTAATGGTCACTCTCAGTGCTATAAATTTTATGGGTTTGGACAAATTTACAGTGATATTTTCCACCATTGTAGTGTCATGTAGAGTATTTTCACTGCCATAAAAATCCTCTGTGCTCTGCCAATTTACCCCTTTTTCACCTCAACCCATGACAACCATCGTTTTACTGTTTTAATTGTTTTGCAGTTTTCAGAATGTCATATAGTTGAAAACATGGAGCCTTTTCAGATTGGCTTCTTTCACTAAGGAATATGCATTTAAGTTTCTTCTATGTCTTTTCATGGCTTAATAGTTCATTTCTTTTAGCAATGTATAATATTCCACTGTCCTGAATATACCACAGTTTATTTATACATTTACCTACTACAGTTTATTTATACATTTACCTACCTACTATTTGCTTCTAAGTTTTGGCAATTATGAATAAAACTGCTATGAACATTTGTGTGCATGTGTTTGTGTGGACAAAAGATTTCAGTTCATTTGGGTAAAACCAAGGAGTGCAATTGAGGGATCATATGGTTTGGTTTTTAAGAAACTGCCAAACTGTCTTCCAAAGTGGCTACATCATTCTGCATTTCCACCAGCAGTGAATGAGAGTTCCTGTTGCTCCACTTCTTCACCAGGATTTGGTGTCGACATTGTTTTAGACTTTGGCCATTCTAATAGGTTGTTTTAATTTGCAATTTCTTAATGACATATGTCTTATCCATTTTTGGTTGTCATAACAGAATACCTGTGACTGGTAATTTAAGATGAACAGAGATTTATTTCTTATAGTTCTAGAGGTTAGGAAGTCCGAGTTTGAGGGGCCCACATCTGGTAAGGGTCTTCTTGCTGTGTCATCCCATGGCAGAAAGCTAGAGGGCTAGAGAGCACGTGTGAAAGAGAGAGAGAGAGGAAATTGCCTTTCCTCTGCCTTTTTTGTTCTCTCCGGGCCCCCAGCTGATTGGATGGTGCTTGTCCGCATTGAGGACTCATCTTCCTGAATCAGTCTGTCAACTCATATGCCAAATTCCTCTGAAAACACCTTCCCAGACATACCCAGAAGTAATGCCTTATCAGTTCTCTAGATATTCCTTAATTCAGTTAAGCTGATATCTAAAATTAACCATCAGGACATACAATGTTGAACATCTTTTCATATGCTTACTTGCTATCGGTATATCTTCTTTGGTGAGGTAACTGTTTGGGTCTTTTACACATTTTTAAAACCAGGTTGTTCATTTTCTCACTGAGTTTTAAAAGTTCTTTGACCAAGGTCAGGGGTTCAGATCCCCTTATCAGCCAACCACCAAAATAAACAAACAAACAAACAAATAAATAAATAAAATAAGTTCTTTGAATATTTTGGATAAGTCCTTTATCAGATGAGTATTTTGCAAATATCTCCACCCAGTCTGTGGCTTGTCTTCTCATTCTCTCTCTTTTTTTTTTTTTTTTTTTTTTTTTTTTCCGTGTCCGGCAACGGATCGCAACCCTCAGTGTCGCCCCTGCACCGGACCGGGACCGGCAACGGGATCGCAGCCCTCGGCATTGCCCCCGCGCCTCGCTCAGCCAGTGAGCGGGAACCGGTCTGTATGTGGGATCCGAACCCTCGGCGGGAGCGCCAACGCGCTTCCCAAGCAGCGCACTATAGCAGTGCGCCACCGGGCCAGCCCATTGACAGTGTCTTTCACAGAGCAAAAGTTTCTAATTTTAATGAAGTTCAACTTATCAATTATTTATTTCACGGATCACGTCTTTAGTGTTGTATCTAAAAGGTCATTGCCATACCCAAGTTCATCTACATTTTATCCTATAGGAGTTTTATAGTTTTGTATTTTACATTTAAGTTTGTAATCCATTTTAAGTTAATTTTTATGAAAGGTAAGGTCTGTGTCTAAATTCTTTTTTTTTTCTTGCATGTAGATGTTCAGTTGTTCTAGCATCTTTTGCTGAAAAGACTGTTTTCTATTGTATTGTCTTTGCTCCTTTGTCAAAGATTAGTTGACTAAATTTATGTTAGGCTATTTCTGGGCTCTCTATTCTGTTTCATTGATCTATTTCTCTGTTCTTTCACTGATTCCACACTGTCTTGCTTGCTATAGCTGTATGTGTATAGTAAGTCCTGAAGTCAGGTAATAATCAGTTCTCTGCTCTTGTTCTTCTTCAATAGTGTGGTGGCTATTCTGAGTCTTTTGCCTCTCCATATAAGCTTTAAAATCAACTTTTTGATATCTATAAAATAACTTGCTGGGATTTTGGTTAGGGTTACACTGAGTTTATACATGAAGTTGGGGAAAACTGACATCTTGAACAATATTGACTCTTCCTATCCATGAATATAAAATATCTCTCTATTTATTTAGTTCATCTTTGATTTCTTTCATAAGAGTTTTGTAGTTTTCTTATACAGATCTTGTACATATTTTGTTAGATTTATAGCTGAAAGAAACAGACGGGACCTGAGCTGACAGTTCACCAGAGAAATTCCACTTTATTCGGGGCAGAAGCATACATTTATATAGAGCCGGGTTCCAGGAGAGGGTGGTTAGTACACGGGGCAGTAGTTGATTGGCCGGGGGCGGGTAATGATTTCTGATAGGCTACACCTTGGCTCCGGCGAGATTGTTAGGACCCGGAAGAGAAAAGCACCATGTTTTAGGGAGTGCCTCCTTTGGGGTCTTCTATGGGGCCTTACATTCCTCCCTTTTTCCTCTATTGGGGATAAGGTCATTGAGGTCTCTGAACTACTTCCTGCTGGAGGGGGGTGTCATGGGAGGAGGAAACAGGGAGGAGAAAGAAACCCCCATTATACCCCAAAGGAGAGTGGTGAACAGGGTGATTTCAAGGGGAGAGAAATCCGTGAAAGTTCCTTGGAGCCATAGGTCAGCCATCTGCTGTGTCCAATGGGCGTAAGAGGTTGTGGGGAAGATCATCCATGCATCTGCAGCTAGAGTGGTCAGGAACAAGCGCCACCGGTGACTTAGATCCATTTCAGCAAGATGTCAGGCGTTCTATTGAGGAGCAGGAAGGGTCTTCCGTGGCCAGCAGCTGGTAATTTCTAAGTAAAGGCTGGTTAAAAGCTTGGTTAGAAATTTTACTTATTTGAATAATGCAGGGTAGATAATAGTTAGAGGTCCTACGACAGGCCATATCCAGGTTAGGAGAGGATTGTGGAAAAAGGAAGAAAAGGGGTTAGAGTTGGACGTGGCCCGGAGGCTAGAGGCCAGATCAGTGAGTTTGATGACGTTAGTTTCGACTAAGCCTGATTCATTGATGTAATAACAACATTCTTCCCTGAGGAAGATGCATGTGCCTCCCTTCTCTGCGGTAAGAAGGTCTAAAGCTCGGCGGCTTTGGAGAGTTATCTTGGCTAGGGAGGTGACCTGTTTTTGTAGGAATGAAAGGGACTCAGCGGTGGAGGTCAAGGCTTGTTCAAGTTTATCTTTAACTGCCCATAAAGTATGCCCTAGGGCCCCTCCCGACAATCCAAATACTAAAGAAAGTAGAAAGAGGTTTAGGGAGAGGATTCAGGAGAGGATTCATCCTCATGTATGGGTGAGAGGATTGGAAATCGGGATAGGCGAAGTTTAAGGGGGTTGGTGGGATGAGGGGTGCAGAAATAGCTTTCTTGAGAGGGTTCGCTCTGAACTTCAGGCTCACTTGTAGGTTCCGTGAGGTTCGTCGGTGGGCCTTGAGGGCAGGGCTTTAACCTGGAAATGTGGATCCATGGAGTTACTTGGTTGTTTGGTAGGGAAAGCTTGGCAGCTGTGGGAGTGCAAAGAATGACTGGGTAAGGGCCCTCCCACTTAGGAGTTAAAGGACTTTGTGGCTCTGGGGAAGTGTAGAATACTAAATCCCCAGGGTGTACTGTGGAGGTGTTTTGGGAGGAGGTAGGATTAGGCAATAGCCAATCCTGGTGTTTCCAGAGTTCAGCTCGAAGATGGGAAAGTAGCGGGATAGCTAGGTTGGAGGGTATGGTTCCTTGTTTAGGGATGATTCCTGGAGGTAAAGGGGACCTCCCATACATAATTTCAAAAGGGGAGAGGTTTGAAGGTTTCTTTGGGAGGACCCTGAGTCTGAACAAGGCTAGGGGTAAAAGGCGGGTCCAGTCAAGGTGAAGTTCCAGAGATAGTTTAGTAAGGATGTCTTTTAGAGCCCTGTTGGCGCGCTCAACTTTTCCTGAGGCCTGGGGCCGGTAAGGACAGTGTAAATGCCAAGGGAGGGAGAGGGCTTGAGATAAATTTTATATTATTTGAGCGGTGAACTCTAGGCCGTTGTCCGTTTGTATGGAAGAGGGCATTCCGAATCTGGGATAATCTGGGAGAGGAGTATGGAAGCCACAGTGGTGGCCCTCTTGTTAGTGGTGGGGAAGGCTTCTATCCACCCGGAGAAAGTATCTACCATTACTAGGAGGTATTGTTGATGTTTAACAGGAGGCATGTGGGTGAAATCGATCTGCCAGTCTGCTGCAGGGATACTACCCCTAGCTTGGTGTGAGGGATATGGTTTGGCTTTTAAGGGAGTGTTAGGGTTGGTACGTTGGCAGATGGGGCAATTGCGAGAGATTTTTTGTAGAAGAGCTTGGTCTGCTGAAGTTAAAGGAAAGAAAGTTTAGAGGAGGAGTGTTAAACTTCGAGGATTTGAATGGAATAGATCATGGAGAAGATGGAAAAGAGAAGATTTATCATCTGGTGTCGGAGCGGGGTTGCCTATGGTATCTGGTAGAAGAGGAAGGAGTGAAGCGTTTGGAGTGTCAGGATCTGCGGTGGCGGCCATTCGTGCTGCATCATCTGCCTTGCAATTGCCTTGGGTTATGGGGGAGTATGCTTTTTTTTTTTTTTTTT